>NW_016812144.1:37078-59575 GCF_001698545.2 Rhinopithecus bieti | reverse complement strand
AAAAAAAAAAAAAAAATTACCTCAAGTTAATACAGAAAGTAATGTTATACAAAAAAAAAAAAAAAAAAAAAGACAAAATGAAACAAATTTAAATGGATAAACTGGACTTCATTAAAAACTTTTGCTCTGCACAAAGTCCTGCTAAGGAAGATGAAAAGATAAGCCATAAAGTAGGATAAAATATTTTGCAAGCGTCCTTTTGCAAATGACTAGTATCTAGACTGTACACTAGTATTTAGACTACATAAAGACCCTCAAACTCAATAGCGAAAACACAAAACAATCCAATTAGAGTAAGAGCAAAGGACACGAGAAGACTTTCTACAGAAGATAAATAGAATGAAGAGGTGTTCAATACCAAAAGCTACAGGGGAAATGCAAATTAAAACCACTTGAGATGTTACCATACTCCTATCAGAATGGCTAGAAAAACAAATGGTGACAACATCAAATGCTGGCAAGGTCACAAAGTATATCTATCACTCATACACTGCTGGTGTGAATCAGTTTGGCAGTTTTTTGAAAAACTAAACATGCAACTAGCATACAACCTAGGAACTGCACTCCTGGATATTTATTCCAGAGAATGAAAACATACACTCACACACAAACTACATGTGAATGGTGACAGCAGCTTTGTTCATAACAGCCCAAAACTGGAAACAACCTAGGTGTCCCCTCTTGTCATGGAATGCGAGTCAGCAGTAAAAAGGAGCAAACTACTGATCCAAGCAACAACCTGGATGAATCACCAGAGAATTCTGAGCGAAAAAAGCCAATCGCAAAGGTTAGGGTTAGGGTTGTATGATTCTCTTCACATAACATTCTTGAAATGTCAGATTTACGGAAATGGAGAAGGATTCCTGGGTGGCTGGGCGTGGGTTGATGGGAGAAAGAGAAGGCGATGGAGACACTGGGTACTTTCTGCATTGTAGTCAGTATCCCAGCTGTGGTGCCGTACCACAGTGTTGCAGAAGGTCACCATCGGAGGACCTGGGCAAAGGGGTACATGGGATCTCTGTTATTTCTTACAACCACAGGAGAAACATGATTATCTCAACACAAGTAGTTTAATAAAAAAGGAAAAATAGTGGCACGCACCTGTAGTCCCAGCTACTTGAGAGGCTGAGGCAGGAGAATCGCTTCAACCCAGGAGGCGGAGGTTGCAGTGAGCTGAGATCGCGCCACTGCACTCCAGCCTGGGCAACAGAGCTAGACTCTGTCTCAAAAAAAAAAAAAAAAAGAAAGAAAGAAAAACAAAACTCAGCCACTGTGGCCTCTGCAGTCAGTCCTCAGGGGTCTATGGTGGATGGCCACAGGCCTCCTCCAGTGACGCCTGTCTGCCATGGCCCTGAGCTGCACCGCGTGTGCTCTGCTGGCCTCTCCAGCTACTTCCCTCGGGGCCATGCACATCCCCTCTCTCAGGGATTCTTCTGTCCCTTCCCCTCACAACCCTTCCCAGGCAAATCTGGAATGCATGCCAGGATGAACCCAACTGTCTCAACTCTGGGTTGCCCAACTGCTCCAAGCAGGCAGCCAGGAGCAAGGGATGGAGAAACATCTCAGCCTGCTATACCTGGTGTTGTCAAGCTGCCAACACTGACGCTTCCCAGACGTGCAAAGGTCTCTGGACACAGCCACCCCATCACAACCAGCCCACACAACATGCTTGGCTCTCACTCCATGTGGCCTGTCTATGGCTCCAAGAGAAGGAAGGAACAGTCGGTGACAAGATCTCTAACGGTGGTTAACCCAGGTTTCCTGTCCCCTTGGACTCACCTGCCCTTAGACTGCAGTGGGCGAGGAGAAAGTTAGTCAGACACGTTGAACAATCTGGCACCAAAGAGGGCAGGCCTCAAACAGTTGATGCAGACAGGTGGGTCTCACCCTTCTCACCCCATCACGTCCTGCCACCCCTCACCTCCCACACACAAACATCTTCTACTCCATGGAATAAGGAGATCCACTGCCCCATACACAGACCCCTCAAAATCCCACACCTCCTTCAAGAACACTAACCGGCCCCAAGGCCAAATGTATTCCTTCTCTCTCACAACACCACATCTCCTCGCTGGGGACAAGAATCCTGCCTCATCCAGTGAAGCATCCAGTATAAAGTTGGGCTCCAATGACCAAATAAATAAAACACACGAACAAGTCTATGGGTATACTTATTAGTCCTGGGCTAGCCAGGCTGCAGCTCTGCCTCCCACACCCCAGCTCCCAGGTCACTAGAACAACGCTTGTCAGCACCCAGCAGTGATGGACCATCAGCACTGAGACACAAGTAGACACGAGCCAGGGCCTGCCCCCACCGCACGGCTAAATCCAACTTGTACTTCTCCTTTCTTGAGTCCAAGTCTCCAGTTGTGCCACTGTGTGCACTATGCCACCAAGGACAAGAGACAGGGTGTGGACAAAGCTGGCACTCAGACAGCAGCACACGGCCCCATGCAAGAGCCACGGTGCTTCCACACTCCTGATACAGTGAGCTCGCGTCCAGAGCCTGGGCCTGAAGAACTCACACAAGAGAGAAGCAAACAGTCTCATTCCTGATGTGGGAAGAGCTCAACACCCAATAGAGAAACCGTTTCGAGTGACAATACATTCACTCCCTAACACACTACCTGGCCATTAATTACCAGGGAGGACGAGGATTCAAGACGCCCTCCAGGGCACCACCCACACTATCGAACGCAGCCAGCCTGTCCTGCACAGGCCTTCATGGCTCTGTTGCTCTGTCCGCTGGTGAACGGCACCCCCTGGAAGTGTGCAACAGAATTTCTCCAGCAGCTGCCCTGAAGCTGGCACCACTCAAGGCTCTGCAGACAAAAACATGAAGTACACACGCCTCCCGAGGGGCTCATGGTTGGTTCTGTTTATAACACATGTAAGAATGGACAAAGATTGAGTTGATGAGAAAACAGCTATTGTGCAGACTGCTGGGATCAGCAGCAGGTTTGGGGGCTTTTGCTTGATTTTACCATTTTTATAATGTAAATGCCACTACATAGCACTTATCAGTTATTATTTAGGGGAGGGGAAGATGTCTGCCTGACTGAGCATGCAGGACTTCTGATATAACCCTGGCAGAGTGGCTTCAATAGGGCAGGTCTTGGTCATTCCTGGAAGAACAAGAAGTAGGTGCATTTAGGGAACCCCTACACTCTAGTCTCCACCAACAGGACCTCACAGCTCCAGGTATTTAATGTACACTGGCCTGGGAAAGAGAAGGCCAATTCAAGTCTTGGCTCCACCACCTACTTGATGTGTAGCCCAGGGCAAGGCAGTATCTCTGTGATTCTCAGTTTCATCATCTACAACAGAAAAATACACATATTCCTTCCATACCAATTTTATTGAAAAAAAAAAAAAATCACGTCAGACACAAGTATACCCTGGGTAACTGCACAATAAAGAATGCCTCAAGGTCAGAAAGATACACCCAGCACTTACACTGGTACTCAAACCAAAGCAGTGTTCACAGGAGTGCTCCACAGTGGAAGCAGCCAGTGGGAGCCCCAGAACAGCACTGGTTAGTCCAAAGGTGGCCGGGCTCCCGCTTCTGAGGGTGGGGCAGGCACCCAAACCCCACACTGGCTCCCTCACACCTCACACCAGGCTCCACCCTAGACTCTAAGCAGAGCGGTCATCCCCAGGAAAGCTCTTCAAGAGGAAAAATTCCACACAGTCCTGAAGAAGGACCCACACCTGTGGGGGCTGATGCCCCAACTCCGGGCAGATTCTTGGGGCAAAACTTCTCTGGACCAAAGGTGGGGGTGGGGGCTGCACCCAGGCACTGGGTGGGACAGATGGACCCTTACTGGAGTCACCGAAAGATCCATAAGCAGAATGTGTGCAAACTGTGGCTAATACATCCTCTGTAGTTTCCAGGTTGATTCTTGCCCTTTTTTTCCCAAAAGGGTGTCTGTGGAAACACTTCCATACTCATAGCAAATAGGCTGTTTAATAATGTTTTCTGCATTTCAATTCCAAAGAGAAAGGATACCTGGGTAGCAGCCGTCTAGCCCTCTTTCTAAGCTTGTAAATCAAGGGAGACTTCAAGGTTGCCCGTCTTTTCTGGGACATTCTGATATAAGTCAGTAAAAGTTAGGGGTGAGCACATATCAAAGTCCCGTCTCAAGCCTCACCCCTGACAAGACTTTGTGTGTCCTGTGGCCACCCAGACGGACTGTGAGAGGATCAGTGGCTCTGAATCCAAGCACCTGGGGAGGGAAGTTTCTTGGCAGAGCTGTGCCCACCTGCCTCACCCACAGTGAGGTCAGCACACACCTCTGACCATGCTCAGAATGGGGGCTTCTCTTTCAGAACAAGCCTGCCAGGGCTGACGAACACTGGTCACCACTGCAGACCCCTCAAGAGGCCACAGGCTTGTCCCAGGTTGACCAAACTATGCCAGAACTACTAAAAGTTGTCCATGGGAACTTGAGCCCTGGAGAATACTGTTCTGTTGCTCTATAGCCACAGTTGTGGACCCAAACTACCGTCCTCAATACAGGCTTCAGCACAGGCTTCCACGAACAGCCAGCCACCGTGCAGGTATTGAAGATGGAGCTACAGCCCCTGCAAGTGTTTCAACATCATCAGGATCCAGAGCCGTGCCTGGGGAGGAAGCCCAGCCTCCGAGGGAGAACGCCTGCTCACCAGCTGGCAGGAAAGCATTCTGTGGGGAGGACACACACCCCAGCTATGGGAGCCCCAGGGCAGGTCTGCACTCCTCCCTGCTGGCACTGGAGCTGACCCCAGGACTTAGGGCATATGACCTCTCATGACCTCCATTTTATACCCCAGGAAACTGAGGCACACGGAGACTCAGTGGTCTGTCGAAGGCCACAGAGCCAGGAAGTGGTAGAAGCAAAACAGGTGCCACCTGGCTCCACACTGGCCCTGGCCCATGGGACACTCCTTCCCAGTTTAGCAGGCCACTCCAGAAGGTAAAGGGTGACACAGGTGAAGGGTATGTTTCCCAGCGAGATGTGCTCCCAGGGGTAGGGGTCTGGTCCTCACCAGCAAAGCACTCAGTTCTGCCCCACATCCATGCAACTGGGGCCACGGCCCTGGGAGGCTGCAAGTGGGAGCTTAGGGAACCAGTGGGGCCCCAAAGCACATTGCCCATGAGGCACACATGGAAGGAAGAGCCCTACAGCCTTTACTTCTGGATGAGCCAGCCACAGAACACCCTTCCGCAGCACACAGCCTGGTCAGCCGCGCAGGAGTTCAGGAAGCTGGCGGAGACTGGGGGCTGTCCTCCAGAAGGACTCTTTCCTACCTGGGCAAAGACATCAAACCCGGGTGCAGGCTACCACCTCCACCCACCCCAGGAAAAGCTGGGCCAATATGCGACCTACTTCAGAGCCTCATCAGTAAGGTGCTCAACGTAATTTATTGTCTTAATTGGGGTAGTTGGGGAAGGAAAATGGATTCTGCTAATTATGCCAGGACTGCTGGTCCCAGAACTCAGAACAGCCGTGCCCATCCCAGCCCCTGCAGACTGGAATTGGCTCACCTCCCAACTGGGCCACTCCCCGCCCCTGCATTCTGCTGCTCTCTATGGAGGCAGATCAGGGATGCCCCTGATGTCTACCAGCCTCCGCAAGGTCACTGATGCAAAGATCGCAAAGCCTCTGGGAACACCAACAAGGAGACAAAGGCACGAAAGGTGGTGCAAAGGGAAAGGAACTCAGCACCATGCTGGGGAGCAAAGGGGAGGAGTTTGGGAGACTTCCCTGGGAGTGGGCAAATGACAGACTTCAGAAATGGAAGTCAGGGGACACCACCTACGGGAAGCTGACACAGCCACAGCCAAGCAGGCCCCAAGGCAGCAGCACAGCCTGGAACAGTGAACTGCACTGCCCCTCCTATCGAGGCCAGCAAGCTCCTCAGGCCCATGGCCCAGCTTAAGCTCAACCAGTGTTCTGCAAAGGTGGGAGTCCCTGAGGCCCTTTTTGAGGTCCCTGAGTCAAAACCATTTTAATAAAAATACTGAGACATCCTTTGACTCCTCTCTCACTCTTTCATGAGTGTACAGTAGAGCTGCCCAAAGGCTACACAGGACATGCTATGGCCACAGACTGCAGAAGTTCTGAGAACCCAGCTGTCTTTCATTATGACAGACAGTAAAGAGCTCTGCAAAGAGTTAAAAATGTGGGGCTTTTCAGCAAATTTTTTGTTTTAGAAAAGTTATTTTTCAGAATATATGTTACTTATATGACTACGTAATAAATAGGCTTATTGTTACTTTTAAGTGAATTCATGAATAGTTTAAACTTTTTCAGTTTTAACTTCTAAAGAATACAAGAAATACCCATGGACATAACGCAGGTCAACTAAAGCATTCTGAGGGCCTCAATAATCAAGAGCATAAAGGGGTCTGGAACCCAGAAAGTTTGAGAACTGTTGGCCTAGCCACCCACTCCCCTAGCACATCCCCACCCCTTCTGCACCTTTGTTGGGGAGCAGCCCTGCTGATCCCACTTCTCAGTTGCCACGTGCCCAAACACAAACATGTATTTAAGTCTATCTCCTGGTTTCTACTCGAGTCCTTTCTATCCAACAGCACTGCCTTAAAAGGCGACGTCTAACCCCAGACTTGCTCCTGGTGGCTGTGTTACATACGGTCCATCTGGAAATGAAACAGACTCCAAGGCACAGGCAGACAGGAAAACCTTTCTCTCAACAATGCGGACCTCTGCCTTGTTGAGGAGGACAGGAGGAGGGGCTGCGACAGAGGCAACACCTGTTTCCCAATAGACCTAGAGCCTTCCCTGGGTCCCCACTCCCCACAGCCCCTGAAGCTCTCCTCCCTGGGTCCCTACTCTCCACGGCCCCTGGGGCTGTCTTCCCCAGGTCCCCACTCTCCACAGCCCTGGAGCTCCACTCCCCGGGTCCTCACTCCCCACAGCTCAGGAGCTCTCCTCCCTGTGTCCCCACTCCTCACAGCTCTGGAGCTCCCCTCCTGGGGTCCCTACTCCTGATAGTCCTGGGTCCCCATTCCCCATGGTCTTAGATCTCCTCCCTGGGTCCCTGCTCCCCATGGCCACTGGAGTCCTCTCCCTGGTCCCTGCTTGCAAAGAAGGGCTTGAAGGACCACAAACATAAGCATCTTTACTGTGCCATAGGAATAACGTCCCTGAGCCTGTGGAGGAGTCAGAAAAACAGGGGACTCCACTGGAATGTGCTTCTGTCCGTGTTCCCTAGAACAGCTCAACCAGCACTGGCGTGAAGGGCAATGCCTGGGCTACCCACCTGGGCCTCGGCTCCCACCCCTAAATCATCCCAGGTCACCTCTGTGAAAGGGATACCACTGGGGAGGGGCGTGAAGGATGTTTTGACTGGATGTCAGTGTTCTCTTTCTTAAGTCAGGTGGCAGGTTCATGAGCATTCATTTTTATTATTCAGATGTATACTGTAAATGTATGCTGCTTGTATCCTTTTGTGTACATCCGATATTGCATTATATTAAAAAATATTACTGCAAGTATTAGAGTACATCAGTGGTTTTTCAAACTGTGAAGATCCCCGGGGGTCATGCTTCAGGGGCCACCTCAGGTGTAGGATGGGGCAGCACGTGGGGGTCAGGGTGGTCTCACAGCTCGTGCCATTTCTCTTCCTGGGCTTCAACATGAGAACATTCACGCATCATATATGTGAGCTCCATGTTTCATTTCAAGGGGGTGGGTGTTCTGCTGCCAAAGAAATAAAGCTTGAAAACTGGTAACAGTGATGAACAGCGCAGCAAAGGCCTTTTCCCTCTAGCTGAGCCCAAGGTCCTCTGGGGACCACTGTGGGTCTCTGTGGGCCCTCTGCCAGCAGCTCCCAGCACCTAGCACTGGGAAGGCACCACATCTCCTTGGGGTCGCCAGCCTTCAACTCCCATGCCCCACAGCCCTCCTTCCAACAATGTTTAAGGATTAACTTGCCTCTTTCTTGGCAGTTCAGCTGATCTTCAGGTCAGACAAAAAGGGAAGAAAGAAGGCGTGAACCTCCGAGTAGCTGAGCCACCCCTGCACCTGCATGGCCCCCTGTGCCACTGCCTCATGGTGGCACTTCGTGTGTGCGACTCTTGAGGGATGTTCCAGGAACCCAGTTTCCATCCCAGACTCCTCTGTGAAGAGCACCAGGCTCTGGGCAGGCACTATTTGGGACCCACCCATAGTCCTCCCACCCAGCAGTCTGCAGGGCTGACATCTGGCTCCAGGTGCTGATGCCAAATAGCTCACTGACAGAACGGTCACAGGCCAGCAAGTCCTCTCCTGGGGTCCACTCAAAAGAGCTGAAATGAGGTGTTCAAACAAATGCCCACACACCTGTGTTCACAGCAGCACTATCCACAACAGCCAAAAGGGTGAAGCAATCCCAGTGTCCACCATCCGTACAAGGAATGAATTCTGACCTGTGCTACAAGGTGGATGAACTTGAAATATTAGGCCAAATCCAAGACACCAGAGACAAAAGGGCATATATGGTATGGTATGATTCTGTTTTGATGAAATTTCCAGAATAGGTAACTCCATAGAGGCACAAAGCAGATTTGTAGTTGCTGGGGACTAAAGGTGGGGGAACTGCTTAATAGTTAAGGTGGGGGGGGGTTCTTTTGGAGCAATGGAAATGCTTTCAACTGAAGAGGGGTGGTAGTTGTACAATACTGTGAATATGCTAAATGCAATGGAATTGTACATGTTAAAATGGTTAATTTTATGTTGCGTGAATTTCACCTCAAAAAAAAAAAAAAACCCTCAAAACCAAGAAACCACACACACAGTTCACCCCATCATAGCACAGGGACAGCAGGGCCCACAGCTGCTGGACGGCTGTAAACTCTCCCTTGACTCCCACTGGGCTCCTGGCCCCTCTCTGCCCACACACACGTCTTGCAAGCCCAGCCCCAGCTCCCCACTGTACGCCAGCTGGAGGGGGAAAGTGACATTTTAAAAGCCTCTTCCCTGTTCGGTCTTGACAAACAGCCCATGGCCACAGGATTTTTGGAACATGACACCATTCATGGCAAAGGGAAGAGAGGTGGAGAATGCGTGGGGACAAATTTCTGGGGCAACATCTTTGCAGGGAAGAGTCACACCCTGTTCCTCAAAAAGCCATCCTTCCCATTCAGAAACAGGTAGGACAGAAGCATGGTGGAAGGAGGAGCAAAAAAGAGACAGGAAAGCTAAACGAGGTCAGCCCCACCCTTCCCCGCACACACCAAGGTGGTCAGCCCCGCTCCTGGACACTAGGGGACAAGGGGGCCACACACAGCCAGAGAGTGATGGTTTCAAGGCCAAACTCAGTCCTCTCGGGTCATGTGGAGACAGGGAAGGCCCGGAGTCCCACAGCTGGGTTTCCTCCTGGCTTTGCCAACAGAGGAGCTGCTCTAGGCATATTATACTACCTCTCTCTACCCTTCTCTTATCTCCGCCTTCTGACACTGCTGGAAATATAAATGAGCTAATAGTGGCCTCGCACAGGGCAATTCCTATCAGCTATGAATACTACCAACAGCGCAACAAAACAATGCCAGGGCAGGCCACCCTTCAGCAATTTCCGTATAGGAAAACCTCCACATCATAGAAGGCCAGGTGCTAGCTGGCTGAGCCCCCGGGAAGAGGACTCCTAAGCTCCCAGGCTCACGGGGTTTCTAGGCGGGAAGGGAGATGTGGAATTGAGAAGTAGTGGGCTGTCTGCCGAGGTGACATCTGTCTGTTAGAAGAGCTCGTTCGCGGGTTCAAAAGAAGAGACTCCTCTTGTTTAGATCTCACAGAAGGGTCCCCTCAGCAGAGGCTCCCTTCCCTGCAAGGGTGAATGACTTGTAAAGGCTGGGGGTGGGGTGGACAGAGAGGCTGGAAGGACCTGCCTGCCAGCTAAGGGGACCCACTCAACACTGGTGACCAGGGGGTCATGAAACGTCCTGGCCAGATCTCCCAGCCACCCAGTGATTTGGGACTAGACCCTGCTCCCCAGCTCTGGCCTCCTCTCTACCTTCCTTGGGCATTTCAACCAGGCCCAGCACAAGGATTTTCCTTCCCAGGCAACTGCAAGGCAGTTGCTCCACGGATATGAGTGGGATAAGCATGGCTTCTCTTAATCTTCTCCCACACTGCCCATGGCAACTTATATTCCCTTCAAAGAAATTCCTAAAATTAGGATCTGCTCTGCCCTTCATGGGACCTGCATGACTTCTCTGGGCTTGACAGGGGCACAGAAGTGGCCTCTAATGTTAAATCCTAAGCTGATGACGCCTGGTCCCTTCACTTCCTACTCTCTAAAAAAAATTTTTTTTGTTTTTTTTTTGATACAGGGTCTCGCTCTGTCACCCAGGTTGGAGTGCAGTGGCGTGATCTCAGCTCACTGAAACCTCCACTTCCTGCCTCAGGTGATCCTTCTACCTCAGCCTCCCAAGTAGCTGGGACCACAGGCATGTGCCACCATGCTTGGCTATGTTTTTTACTTTTTTGTAGAGACAGGGTTTCCTGTCTTGCCCAGGCTGATCTCAAACTCCTGGGCTCAAGCAATCTGCCCACCTTGCCCTCTCAAAGTTCTGGGATAACAGGTGTGAGCCGCAGCACCTGACCTAAAAATTCTTAAAATGAGTTCAGTCCTTACACAGCAGGTCCTCAAATAATGTCATTTCATTCAACACTGATTTGTTATAACAATGTTAAGAAAAAAAAAAAAAGAATTCCTGCACCCGCTGTCTGTGTGGAGTTTGTGTGCTCTCACAACTCTGTGGGTTTTCTCTGTGTACTCTGCTTTCTTTCACATCTCAGAGATGTGCACATTCAGTAAACTGGACATCTAAGTGGTCCCAGTCTGAGCAGGTGTGGGTACCATGTGTCCTGTGATGGAACAGCATCCTGTCCAGGCTTTATGCCCTGGGAGAGGCTCCAGCCACCGATGGCATTGAACTGGAATAAGCGAACTGGAAAATGAATGAATGAATATAGGTAACTGCCAACTAAAAAGTCATCAAGTCTAAGATGATCACACAAATACATGACAATGAACTATGCAGTAAGAAGCACTCAGCGAGCCCGCCACTTCTGTTCTTGTTTTTGAACTTCCTGGTGGTACGAGGTATGCCTTACAACTTTCACTTTGCAGACATTTATTCCTTGATTTAACCACCACCATGACTGTCATCACTCACTGATTCACCAAACCTGGATAAATAATGATCTTACTTATTTTTACTCATCTTCCTGAAATGTATGTAATAGCTCACATGTATTTCCATGTTTAATATTAGAAATATTTTGGATCTTTATTTAGAAGTTTGATTATTTTTTTGTAACCTGAAATATGCCATAGAAACTTAAATCTTGTTTATATCAATTAGCTTATGATAATATTGGTTTGGTTGTGTGTTGTTTTGCTTACAGTAGCAGTTTCCAAAAGCCTATCAACGATGGTGAGGACTTACTGTACTTATTCATTCTGAAAAATCAAACACACAGAAGGCAAACTGACTACTTCCTTCCAGTCCTCAAGGGGCTGACATGAGGAAGCAGCTAGGGTGGTGCAGAGCAGCTCAGTGGGAGAGGAGACAGCCTGAGTGCCTGTTTAATGGGCATGGGCCTGAGCTTCTGTTTAATGGGCATGGGACACAGAGAAACAGGTTTGAGGGCTCGCTCGCCCACAAAATCACAGTGGAAGGTCCCCTTCCTGGGCTGTTTTCTCAGCAGGAACCTAAGAGGGATGGAGACCTGGCGCTCCCTGCACTGCCTCTGCCCCATCTCGTCCATGGCCTGGCCCATGGTGGACATTCAAGAGCGGATGGGCCAGCATGCTAAGTGAGAGCTTCCCAAGGGCAAGATCCGTGTACCACACACGGCTCCATATTGCATGGTTTATTGATGATAAAACGGACCCCATTTACTAAGCACCCACCATATAACCCAGTATTTCCAAACTCTGCCCTTGCCACAGATCCTGCGGTTGCGGAGGACTTTGCAAGCATCTTCCAGCATCCTTATCAGGACTTAAAGCCATGGGCACTATTATTATAACCCCCTAGTTTTCAGATGAGGGGCACAGATGCCTCAGCTCTAAGTAACTTGCTCCATCAGTATGGAAAATGGAGCTAGAATGGAAACTCAAATCTAGGCTCGCCACCATTCCAATTCCCTTGCCTGGGCACACTGAAATGAAAAGTGGGACTGTGTCAGATTTCTAGGTCAGAGCAGGTCCCCAAGCAGAAGCCATACAAATGCCCTGAACCACCCCTCCTGGGGCCCTGAGGCTCCTGAGCCCCAAGTGGCTCACCCAGTCCTGATAGTGAGGCTCTGGGTATGGCATCAGGAGACCCAGGAGACATGGCCCCTTTCTCTGGCTCAGCTGGGGCTTCCTGCAGCTGCTCCCCCTTCCCTTGGCCCCTTTATCTATGGGCAGGACCATGAGGAGGTCAGAAATCTTGTGTGGAAAGTGCGCCATGGTTGCTTATGGGTCTGTTAAAACCAGTGCCTTAGAAACTACAGAGATCAAGGACAAAGCTATTTCCTGATTCTGAATTCCTCTTTCAGGGGAAAAAATTGTGCTTCCTGTTCAGAGCTTTGCCAAAGGTGTGGTTGCTGCCTAGGCCAGTAGCCCACGTTGGGGATGTGGGGCACCCGAGGCAGAGGAGAGGAGAAGACCTGGGCGATGCCCTGCACAACAGCCTGCGCCACTCACACACACACCCCGCCACACACTCAATAACTAAGGATTCCAAGTTGGGGCAAGGCCCTGTTCCTGATAGCAAAGGTTAACACTTATCAGAGACAAGGTGGCCAAACAGGTCTTTGGAAAAAACCATGCTGGCCTTCCTGTGACCTAGGCAGGTGGCTGAACCTCTTCTGCTGAACCTCTCCAGGTCTTGGGGCTCCATCTGCTAACTGAAGACAATTCCTCACCTAAATAATGTGGGGGAAAGGCGGCGAGAGCGGGTACAGACAGCCCCGGCAGGTCCCTCTTTCCAGGGCTAGGAACTAGAAGTCCAGGAAACAGCTGTGATTTACTCTGCAGCATTGCAATATACCAATCTCCCTACCACCCATCTGCCCCGAGCCAAACAAAAACACTAAGGAGTTTTACAAAGCAAAGCGGCCTTCCCAAAGACAGGGAGGATGAGTCCGGAGTCAGGGTGGACTCTGGCATGGGAGCCTCACGGAACTGAGCTCTGTATCACGGCCCCATCACTGAGCAGCTCAGTGACCTTGAGCAGGTCGCTCGAGCTCTCTGAAAACTCAGTGTCCCCTCCTCTGAGGGAGGCCTTGCTGCCACCAGCCCTGCTGGCAACCCTTGCCTGCTGAGGTATGTGTGAAATCACGGGCTATGATACGATATAGTAGGTAGAGATTCAAAGGATCCAGCAGGCCCATCCACTCAGAGTCTTGCTGCAAGGCAGCTCTGACACCAGGGCCACCTCCAGCACAGCATGCAACCGCCAAGCTGCGCCCAAGGGGAAGCAGCCAGATGGGTTACAGGCTCCAGGCAAAAACAGGCTGTGGTTTCATGTGAACTAGGATGACCCTGACTGAGAAAACCAGTGAGTGGTTTGGAAGATTGCAGTTCCAGCTTCCAGAGACAAAATGTCAGTGAATCAACCCCCCAGGTGCTCCTGCCCCCAATGGAAGTGACAATGCCTTGAGAGCGGTGGGTAGGACATGGGGTTTCCAACCCAGAGCAGCTATGAGACTAAAACTGGAAAAAGCACAAAATCTAGGGCAGAGTTTTTGAACCTGCCCCAAGTGGCCCCAGAGATGACCAGAGGCCCTCCCCCTCCCCACCCACCCGCCCCCCCCAGGATGGGAGGCCAAGCTCCAGGCTTTGGCTGCATTGCCCAGAGCCGCACTGCTTTTGGTGAAAGCTTGAAAACCATCCACCTCATCCAACTGTGTCATTCAGCTGGGAAAGAGTGGCTGGGGGAATGAGTTTCCCAGGATAAAAGAAGAGCCCGTTTTCTTAGGTCAGATGCTTCCAAATTAGTACCCAATGATCCTCCATGTCCAGTAGCAGGATGTCTTTCCCTGCGCCTCGCTGCCCCGCTCTCTCCCTCTTTCAAGACTAAGTGGCAGCTTGGAACAATTTAAACATTCCGAGTTGAATTTCTTTATTTCTGCTAAAGAGCATGAGATTGCCCAAAGAAAGGCTACTTCCCCCAGAGGCGGCAGCCAACGCGCTTCCTGGAACATCCCTCACCACATGGTGGGTTCAGGAACCCCTCCATTCCATTAGCACACTACTCCTCCCCTGCAAAGAGAAGGCAGGCACCCGCTTTACAGGTGGGAGACATAAGTCACCTTCCAGGGTCACCCTGCACATTTTTGTCAGGAAGAGAACACAGGCCTTGGACTATAGTCCTTCTGCGTGGCAAGGGAAACAGAACTCAGAGGAAAAGGTCAGGTAACAGGCTAGAACCCAGGGAAAAAAGCTAGGGTGCAACTACATAATGCTGGAACATCGCATGTCCAGTCTAGAGGGGGATAAGCCAGCCTGCCCCCCAAGGTCCTCACCTGCTCCCCCACGGGACAGACCTGAGGCCCTGGCCAGGACCCTCCTCCCTTCTCCCCATAAACTCGGCCTCTGGGCAGGGAGTGGGGATCACAGCCCAGAAAAGAACTTCCAACACACCAAAAGATGCCATCAAAGACGTGACAGTCAAAGAAAGAAACTTCAAAAGTTGGCAATAGACACCAAGGGCCAAGGAGGAGTGGGGACACCAAAAGGAGTGACAAGTCCCAGAGAAGCAGCACTCCAGAAACCTTCCAACCCAGGGCCCAAGGGAGGGAGGAGGAAACTCACGACCACCTGTGGCACCCCAGGGCTGCCGCCAGGACTGTAGGCAGCAGCCACACCACTGGGTTACTAAGCAGTGGGAAAGTGGCTGGTCTGAGCTGAAATGTGCTGTAAGGTAAAATGCGCACATCATAACTTTTTTACATGGTGAAATGACAGTATTTTGGATATGTCTGGTTAAACAAAATATAATTAAAATTAATTTCACCTCTTACTTTTTTTTTTTTTTTGAGACGGAGTCTCGCTCTGTCACCCAGGCTGGAGTGCAGTGGCGGGATCTCGGCTCACTGCAAGCTCCGCTTCCCAGGTTCACACCATTCTCCTGCCTAAGCCTCCACAGTGGCTGGGACTACAGATGCCCGACACCACGCCCGGCTAATTTTTTTGCATTTTTTTTTTTTAGTAGAGACGGGGTTTCACTGTGTTAGCCAGGATGGTCTTGATTTCCTGACCTCATGATCCACCCATCCCGGCCTCCCAAAGTGCTGAGATTATAGGCGTGAGCCACTGCACCTGGCCCTTCTTTTTACTTTTTTAATGTAGCCGCTAGAAAATTTAAAATTTCCTATGTGGCTTCCATTAGAGCTCTAAATGACAGGGCTGGTCTAACTGAGGGGTGGCACACTGTGCCCCTGTGCCAAATCGGCCCATCACCTGCTTTTCTAAGATCCCAAAACCAAGACTGGCTTCTACATTTTTAAATGGCTATAGCCTGCACAACCTCCTCGATTTTTGCCTACTGGCCTGCAAAACCTAAAATATACAAGATTCCTTTGAGTAAAAGGCTCCGGGATTTGATGAAAGCTTGAAAACCACTGACCTGGTCCAACTGTGTCATTCAGATGGCAAAGAGTGGCTTGGGGAAGCAGTTCCCCGGGATAAAAGAAGAGTCCTTTAAAAAAAAAAATTGCTGGCCGGGTGCGGTGGCTCAAGCCTGTAATCCCAGCACTTTGGGAGGCCGAGACGGGCGGATCACAAGGTCAGGAGATCAAGACCATCCTGGCTAACACGGTGAAACCCCGTCTCTACTAAAAAATACAAAAAACTAGCTGGGCGAGGTGGGGGGGGCGCCTGTAGTCCCAGCTACTCAGGAGGCTGAGGCAGGAGAATGGCCTAAACCCGGGAGGCGGAGCTTGCAGTGAGCTGAGATCCGGCCACTGCACTCCAGCCTGGGCGACAGAGGGAGACTCCATCTCAAAAAAAAAAAAAAAAAAAAATCGCCAAGCCCTGGTCTAGACTCTAGAAACAATCAGATATTCACTCCGGGTGACACAAGGAGCAGAAGGCAGGTGTGTGTGTGTGAGAGCGATTCTTGTACACATAGTCCCTGACTTACAATTTTGACTTTGTGATAGGTCTGATGGGTTTACCTGGATGTACCCCCATCATAAGTCCCATCATAAGTCAAGGAGCACTTGAAAGTGAACAATTCAGTGGCAATTAGTACATTTCACAATGTTGTGCAACCAGTACTTTTATCTAATTCCAAAACATTTCATCACCCCCAAAATAGAACCCCAATCTCATTAGAAGTCATTCCACATCGCCCACCCAACCCTCAGGCTCTGGCAACAAACAATCTGCTTTCTGTTTCTACAGATTTACCTGTTTTGGACATTTTACACAAATGGAATCATACAGTATGTGACACATGACCTTTCATGTCTGCTTCTTAGCACAATGTTTTCTAGGTTCGTCCATGTTGTAGCACGTCTCAGTACTTTGCTCCTTCTTAGAACTGAATGATATTCCATGGTATGGATACACTATGATTTGCTTATCTACTCATTAGTGGATGGACTCTTGGATTGTTGCCACCTTTTGGCTATTGTGAGTAGTGCTGTTATGAACATTTGCATGCAAGTTATTTGTTTGAATACACCTGTCCTCAATTATCCTGGGCACATACCTAGGAGTGGGAATGTTGGCTCATGTGGTAGGTTCTATGCTGAACTTTTTGAGAAACCCCCAAACTGTTTCCACAGCAGCTACACCGTTTCATTCCCACCAGCAATGTGCAAAGGTTATAACCTCTTCCCATCCTTGCCAACATGTTATATCCTTTTTTTTGTTTGTTTTTTTAAATTCTGGCCATCCTGACAGGTATAAAGTGATATCTCACTGTGGTTTCAATTTGGGTTTCACTGATGACAACGCTGAGCATTTCTCATGGTGCTTGGCCATTTGAAATGGGACTTTGTGTGTCTGAGATTTCTGACACATTCCCTGCCAAGCAACACACCAACTCCTGTTACAGATCTTCTACAAAGGGGGATGCGAAATCTCCCCATTGTTTCTGAGATACACATTAAGTCAAATCAGTAAGTCCTATGCCTTAGAACTTCTATGAATGTCTACAGGAACAAAGGGAAACCTGATGAAATGCTTCCCTAAGACCTCGTCCTGGCCCACACCCTCTATGTCTGAAATTCCCACCCAAGGCCCCCGCAGCCTTGGCAGTGTGGGGTATGGGCACAGCGAAGGCAGAATCATACCAGGAAGACTAAGAAACCTGGGAGAGATCAAAAACAAGCTCATTCCCAGGTGGGAAAACAGAGGCCTGAGCAATTAAATGACCCAGCCAAGGTCCCACAAAAAAACAAGGCTAGACAAAGAACTAGAAAGAAGCTTGCAGGCTCCTTCCACAGAGGCAACGCCTGAAGTTACACAGTCAGCAGGAGAATGAGACGTCACCCGCAGATCAACACCTGCTGGGAGCCCACATGGATGTAGAAGCTGAGCACCCTGGGTTCCAGACCTGCTTCTCCCACTAACACCCACCCCTCTGATTCACCTCCCGGCCTCTGCACCTGTTCCCCTTCTGCCTGCCCACTACATGGGGGCTCCCTAGGTTGGTTCCTCTCCTTTCACTCTATGCAGCCTCCTGAGTGCTCACACTCACTCCCATGATTTCAGCAACCACCTCCACATCCAAGACTTAAGAATTCCAACCCAGCCTCCCTCTATGTCCATAGGGTCAAACTTACCACATTATTTTTTACCCCTCCCCATCCCCCCTATTTACTCCAAATCTGTTCTTCTCAATCTCTGTTAAAGGTACTTCTAAGTACCTTTAGAGGTACCCCAGGTTCCTCAACACCCACCTTTGATCAATCAACAACATCCTGTCCCTAGAGTCTGATTCCTTCCATCCTCATCAGCACTGATCTGGAGAGAAGGCATTGATTGTAATTTACTTACTTTAATAGCCTCCAGTAGATCTACCGCCTTTAGCCAAAACTATTTTCCTAAAAAACAAGTCTGATAGATTAAAAAGCTAAGCATAAAAATAGCTATAAAAGAATATGAGAAATTATTTTACGAATCTTGGAAAGTAGGCCTTAAACATGACATTAAAACTACAAACTATAAAAAAACAAAAAACAGACAACTGCATTCATATTATGAAAAAGAAAAACGACCACATATAAAAGACAAGTGACATTCTGGGAAAAAATACCTGCAATACACAGCAAGCATCGGACTAGTATCTAGTGCAGGGTCAGCAAACCATGGCTCGCAGGCCACACATCATGCCAACTGCCTGTTTTTGTAAATATAGTTTTTAAATTTTTTTATTATTATTACTTTTTTGAGAAGGAGTCTCACTTTGTTGCCCAGGCTGCAGTGCACTGGCGCGATCTCGGCTCACTGCAACCTCTGCCTTCTGGGTTCAGGCAATTCTCGTGCCTCAGCCTCCCAAGGAGTAGCTGGGATTACAGGCATGTGCCACCACACCCAGCTAATTTTTGTACTTTTAGTAGAGACAGGGTTTCACCATGTTGGCCAGGCTGCTCTTGAACTCCTGACCTCAGGTCATCCGCCCACCTCAGCCTCCCTAAGTGCTGGGATTACAAGCATGAGCCACCGCACCCTGCCGGTAAATAAAGTTTTACTGGAACACAGTAACTCATTCGAACTCATAACTCATAACAAACTCATTCGTTAATGTGTTGTCTACAGCTGCCTTTGTGATGAGACGGCAAAGTCTGCACAGTTGTCACAGAGACCATATACTCCACAGAGACCAAATTATATTTGCTATTTGGCCTTTTACCAAAAAAGTTTGCAGACCCCTGACCTAAAGCACTTATAGAAAGCCCCTACAAATCAACTGGGGGAAAAAACTAACCTAACAGAAAAATGGGCAAGCAATACGAACAGGCAATCCACAAAAGAAACAAAAATACTCAGTAAATAGTATTAAAAAAGGCTCAACCTCGCTAGTAATCAGAAAAATTATTAGAGAATTAAATCATTTGATAATATCCAGTCCTGGAAACGTTGTGACACAGCCTTTTTTGGAAGGCAACTTCGTGGTATCTGAAAAAAAATTAATGCGCTTGATGTCAACCCAGCCATTCTATTTATAGGTATCTGCCCCCAGAGAAATACTTGCATTCGTGCGTGCACGCACACACATCCAAAAGTATTTATAAGGCTGTATGCCGAAACATTCACTGTATGTAACAGCAAAACCCGTAAGCAACCTTGACGTCCATCAATAAGGAAACAGGTTAAATTATAGTACACTCCTGAAGGCCCAAAACGCAAAATGGTTCTGACATCTTTATATGCAACACCTTGAAAAGAACGCTGACACGCTGTTAAGCAGAAAACAAAAAGCATGTCGCAGAGCAAATACATGCACACAGTTCAGGATAAAAAGGTTTAACTGTATATTTGAGTCCATATTTCGCTGAGAAACACACAAGAGAACTGGAGGATAAATGACACTTTGTGAACAGGGGCCCGGAACAAGTAATAAAGGATGGTCACTTATCACTTATCCCAGACTACTCCGAATTCCCGTGAGGAGGAAAAGGCAAAGAACTCCTCTGCTCCAAGCCAGCATTCTCAAGGCACCTCCTGCAACATAACCATCCCTGACATTATTGTCCTCATCACGTGCTCACGGCGTGGCCACTGTAGACCCTGAACAGGAGTAGGGAAACTAACATTGGCTTCCGAATCCTGGCTCCATCCCTGAACTGGGCAAGTAGCTTCCCTTCTCTGGGTTTCAATCTTCTCACCGGTAAGAGGAAGTGGTTACATTAGCTGATCTCCAAGTCCCTTCCAGGTCTGATGCCATAATACAGTCCCTGCAAGAGGTTTCTGTGCCTCTCTAGGGGAAAAACCAACAAACAAAACCTACAGCTGAGGAAATAAACCTCAAACCAAAAGGCTCAGACAAATGTCTGCTCCTGCGAAGATGACATCTCAAGAGCAAAAGCCGGCCAAGGCTGCCCACCACCTCTCTGGGCCCAGTATTTTCTCCTCTTAAAGAGGAGGTGGCCTCAATGGTGGCTGATGTATCTTCCAGCTTTGACGGTCTAAAATAAGCTTGAGGCTGGGAGGGGCAGCAGGAAGCAGGGGCTTGGGGGAGACTGATGGGAACCGATTGGTTGAGGTTTTCTAATAGAGCCATAAGGATGAGAGTGAGAGGCTGGGGGAGGGCCGGATGCAGAAAGCAGCAGAGAAGGCTGTTGGCAACAGCCCTGAGTCTCCCTCCTCTCTTTTCAAGAGCAGTTTCTTCCTGAAAGATCCCAGGAGGTAGAAGGCTGGGCTAATCTCTCCCAGCACAAATAACCCCACTCATTATTTCAGAAACTACCATTCCAGTTGTGCCCTGAAGGTCTCAGGCCTGTTTCAAAACCCACAATTCAACTTTGAATACAGTGAGAGTACAGTATTTTAAGTGTGCCTCTCCCCGTGAATCCAATTAATAATCAACAGATTTTTAAAAATCTTAGCAGACTGGACTCGAACATGCAGATTCCATCCTAGTTTATCCAAGCTTAAGAATTCGCAAACAGCCCCTATGAGGTGTAAATTTACCAATTTTGGCAGTTGCTTAGAATAACCAGGAAACTTACAATCCTCTCTCAGAACAACCCTTGCCCAGAAACTTCTTAAAGTGACAGGTTTTTTTGGTTTGTTAAATTGTAAAAGAAAAAAGTTTCATAAAATATCGTTTCTTGCTTTTCACAAATGCTCAGTGAAGGAGGTAAGCCGGGGACCAGGATTGCTAATTTACAGATAAGGAAATTAAGATAGAGGTAAAGGGATTTATTTGTTCAAGGTCACACAGCTGGAAGTGACAACCAAGACTTGAAGCAAAGTCTCCTAACAACTCCTCATCGCATAAACTGTTTCCCCCAAAAAAGCATCCAGATGAGAAGAAGGAATCAAGTTTTCCTTTATACTCCAGAACACCCTCCGAGGTAAACGAGTTCTACCCATCCCAAGCTGACCGTCCTTAAAGCTCTTGGTATCTTAACCATCTATGACTTTGCAGCCTTGAGTGTTTGGTTAAGCTTTTGAGGTTTAGATGAAAAGAATCTTTTCCTGGCAGTTGGACACCTGACCTCAGAGAAAGGTCCCGTGCCCCAGGCCATAACCCATGCCCCACCACCCTACTCCAGTCGGCCAGGTAAACAAGTCAAACCCTGGGTGCACTGAAGTGGCATTAAAAACAACCAGGTCAGTTCACTCGTTTTCAGTCTAAGGGGTTCCTCTGCGACAGCAGTGGCTACAACTAGGTCACATTGGACTGGAATGTGACGGGACTTCCCCTGGCTTCATTCAGGAGGCTGAGAGGAAGCTCTGAAGAGGATGGAGATGACGACTGTGGGGAGGGTACCCAGGCACATCCCAAGGAGGTGTACACAAGGCTCGGAATCCTGGAACACTAGAAGTTCAAAGAGCAATCACTGCAGGGGTTCCCAAGGGCCACGGTGACCACAGCCAAGCCTCTTGGAGCCTTTCATCAATACGAATTCCCCATCTCCCAAATCACTCCAGGGCGGGGGCCCCAGAACTCTGTGTTTAATGGCTGTGACTCTAATGCACGTTTGGGAGCCGCAACTAGTTCAAAGCCCTGTTTGACAGATAAGGCTGGGAGACAGAAACCAACTTTACCGAGGACCCACAAGTCTCCTCACCCTTCGGCCAGTGACCAGGAAACTGCTCCCAGCTCCCCACTCAACTACGGCCTGTCAGCCTAAGTTTAAGAACAAGACCCTCCTCGCCAGACTTGGACACCCTTCACCTCTCTCCAGTCTTTGACAGTGACTTTGATTCAGAATCGGGGCAGGCTGCGTCCCACTAGACGGAAGCCCACAGTCCTTCCCAACAATCCGACCCCTGGGCCACTCTCGCTGGACAAGTCCAAGTCCAGTCCCAAGCCAGACTCTGAGGAGGGTCCCGTCAAGCGGCATGCAATCACTAAGCGCTTTGTTCCTACTAAGCGAAACCAGGCACTTTTGAGTCACCCAAAAAGCATGAATCACACAGCCGGGCAATGGGAACGGGAAAGGATGTTATTTTTCGGCATACTCGAGGATTTTCCCTTTGTCCCAGCTCTGTCAATGCACTTCCCGTCCCCGTCCCCATGCCCCAGGACTCGCGCATTTCCCTGCTCCATTTTTATTTTCCCTGCAGCCCTTGGCGGCGCCCCTGCCCCCGGTCCGCGGTTCCCAGAACAGAGGTGTCCCGGCCGGCCCCGGTCGCTCACCTGCGTCAGGTCCTCGTCGTTGAGCAGATGCGACTCGCGGGGCTTGAAGCAGTTCTGACACTTGCTCTTGTTGAAGATGTTGGCCTGGAATTTCCTGCACGGGTTCTCCTTGGCTGCCGACATGGTCGGCGCGGCGGCGGCGGCGGCGGAGGCGCAGGCCCGGCCGGCCTGGCGCTCCCGGCGGGCTTGGGGAT
>NW_016812144.1:30942-36721 GCF_001698545.2 Rhinopithecus bieti | reverse complement strand
GGCCCTGCTAGTCAGCGCCGCGGCCGCTGCCCTCGGCGCCCCGCGACCGCTGCAAATGGGAGCGGAGCGCCTCACGCACTACGGGCGGGGAGGGCGGGCGGCCGGGCGCGGGGAGGCGCCGGGGCGTACGGGGCGGGGCCGCGCCCAACGCGATCGGCAGCCCCACCGGCCACTGGCGGTGGCGCGCTCTCGCTAACAAAGGAATCTCTGGGCCAATGGCAGTCGGGGGCGGGACCGAGGGCCGCCGAGCGCAAGGTAAGTTGTGCAGGCCGGGAAGGTGGGGGCGCCGGCATGGGACGTTCAGGTTTGGTGGACTGGCGCCGAGGCCAGCCGAGCTGACAGCTGCAGGGTCCGGGAGGGGGCTGCGGGGAAGGCGGAGCCGACCTCAGGCTGCCTCTCGGCAACCCCCTTGCTCTCAGGCTCGCCTTCCCGCGCCCATGCTGTACACCCAACGGAGGCATCTTCCCCAAGCCCAGCTCGGAGAGGATTAGTTTAGCACCTACTGTGTACCAACCAGGCCCACTCGCAGGAGTCATAGTTAGCGTCGGGAAGGGCTGGATACTGCTCCAAGGGCTCGATCATTAAAGTTTCACAACCTCTCCATTCTCATCCCCATTTTACACAGGAGGAGACTGAGGAGCAGAGAAGTAACAGCGGGTAATGTTTCAAGGGATGACTAAGAGAAGATGTCAGCGGACTTGAAGAGCTGTCAGCTCCATTAGAGGAGATGAGCAAAGGCTGACTCTCTGCCAGGTACTGAGCTAGGCATTCTTTCCCCCATGATGTGCTTGGGGAAATGAAGGTTCAAACACCTGGAATAATTTGTGTAGGATCACTCTGTTAGGAAGGGGCCGAGCTGTCACTCCCATCCTCCATTGTCCAGCCTCCTGGCCAAAAGACAACCTGGAAAAGGCTGTCAAAGGCTCAGGCAGAAGGTTGCAGGAGCCCAGAGAGGGGAGAAATGCGCTCTTTAGAAAAATTCGGGTGGCCTCAAGGAGGAGGGGGAGGTTTAAGTGGACAGTGAGAGGGTCGAGTGTGGCTGTAGGTGGAGATAGGGGAAGAAGGAGCAAGAGGGATTGGAAGAGGGCTCTATCACCCAGGCCTCGTATTCCAAGCCCAGGCGTGCACATGTCATCCCACTGGCAGCTGGGAGTCATGGTGAGTCTTTAAACAGGGGGGTAAGCTAACCCAGCCTTCACGGAGGAGGTGACATTGGAGCATGTGGTATTGGCAGCCACAGCAGCTGTTGCTCAGGGAATGGGGAGGTTTTAGGAGGAGAAGTAGCAAATGCTTCCAGAGCTGTGTACTTTTCCACCGATCATCTGGTAAATATCCCAGGGAGGTAGATTTCAACTTAGTGTAAGAAAATGCTTTTCCTCCAAAGGGAGCTGTAGGAAGGCAGATCAAAATCCTTTGGCAGCCTAAGGGGGAAAGCCCAGCTCCACCCGGCAGGACCTCTGTGGCCTTGGGCAAGTCCCTTAACCTGCCTGGTGCCTCAGTGACCTCATCTACAAAATTGGCATTAATTAATTAATGTGAACATTAAATGATATAATGCTTGTTAAGTAACATAATGTTAATTGGTGAATCTAGGCAAAAGGTGTTTATTATATTATTCTTACAACTTTTCCGTTGCTTTAAATTTTTGCAAAATTAAAAGGGGACGGAGGACTGACAATTCTGCCCTGCAGAGAATACTCAGAAACTGATAGGCGAGGTGGCCACTGGGGAGGAGAGCTGGGTGTTTGAGAGGTGACCTACTTTTAATTTTCATTGCAATCCCTTTTGTTTCTGCTGAATTTAGTATTGTGTGCATGTACAACTTGTTTTATTTATATATATATATATATATATATAAATAGGCAGCTTCAGGGAAGGCTCCTGGAGGAGGCAATGTCTAGGCTGAGTCTGGAGCTGAGTAAAACCCAGCCAGGGACAGTGAAGGCAAAGACACCTCAAACTGGGGCACCAATTATAGAGTCTCAGGCCTTGAAACCAAAGGGTGTGTTCGTGAACAGAAGCAGCTTTCTATCACTGGATAGTTCAGAGAGGAGGGAGTGACCAGCACTGAGAGGCATTGGGAGGAGTAGCGGATGGTGCAAGCCTAGCCTCTTCAGGGAGACAGGTGTGGTTTTTGTTGTTAAACAAAAAGGCTCAGGACATATCAGGAACTTGCCTGTGGTCACAATTATAGATCTACAGGTGAAGATTTGAGCCCACACAAGCCAGCACCAGAGCTGCCTGGGCCAGGGGCAGTCATCAATTTTCAATTTTTTCGGCTGACCACTTAAGTAGGGGCTGCTGATCTGGAGAATGAATCAGAGGTGAGGACTGAGAGAGCTGCAGAGGAGAGAGGGTAGCAGCCTGACTAGGATAGGGTCGGTGGGAGGCAAGGGAATGAATGTGGAAAATGTTTAGGAGGTAGAATCAGTTAGTTGTCCTCCTCTCCAAAACCCTCAAGGTAGGGTGGGGTCTTGGTTGCTACTCCATTTCCCCTGTCTAGTTCAGTGCCTGGCATAGAGCAGGGGCTCAAAAACACCCCATGGGGGCTGGGCGCGGTGGCCTACACCTGTAGTCCCAGCACTTTGGGAGGCCGAGGAGGGCGCATCACGAGATCAGGAGATTGAGACCATCCTGGCTAAACCAGTGAAACCCCATCTCTACTAAATATACAAAAATTAGCCGGACATGGTGGCAGGCGCCTGTAGTCCCAGCTACTCGGGAGGCTGAGGCGGGAGAATGATGTGAACCCAGGAGGTGGAGCTTGCAGTGAGCCAAGATCACGCCCCTGCACTCCAGCCTGGGCGACAGAGTGAGACTCCGTCTCAAAAAAAAAGCAAACTGAAAACACTCTATGGGCAAATGGATGAAAAGCCATCGTTCCACTTTGTAATATCTCCTCCAGCAGATTATGGAATCCATACCGACAGGGTCTGTGTCTTATAACCTTGAGTTCCCTTTCCAGGGGCCTAGAACAGCACTTCTCGTGAAGTTCAATACTCAGTGTAAACATGTAAAGATTCACTGGGCTGTACGCTTTTTTCACTGCATTGTGTACACCTCAATGTATAATGGTTATCTCAAATAAACAAACAAGCAAGCAAGAAAAGGCTACTTAGGTGAGCCCCAAATGCAGCTAAGTCTTGGTTTGTGGCTCTGACTGCCATCCTGGGAAGTTTTCCCTGTGTCCTGTTAGGGAGCAGAATTTACACACACATAACCAGAGGTAACCACTATTTTGATCTCCATCACCATAGATGAGTGGAATCCACTGCGAGCTGTGCCTGGCTCTTCTCATTCAACAGTGTGTCTGTGAAATTCATCAATCCACATGGCTACCGTATGTATCAGTATTTCATTCTTTTTCATTGCTGCCTGGTAGTCCCTCGTATGGAAATACTACAATTTATCTGTCCATGTTCCCGTGGATAGACATTCAGGATGTTTCCAGTTTGGGGCTATTATGAATAATGCTGCAAATATCTTTGTGCTTGTCTTTGGTGGACATAAGCACTTCTTTCTTTCTTTCTTTTTCTTTTTTTTGTTTTGATGGAGTCTCGCTCTGTCACCCAGGCTGGAGTGCAGTGGCAGGATCTTGGCTCACTGCAAGCTCTGCCTCCTGAATTCAGGCCATTCTTCTGCCTCAGCCTCCTGAGTAACTGGAACTACAGGTGCCCACCACCACACCTGGCTAATTTTTTTTGTATTTTTTTTTAGTAGAGACGGGGTTTCACCGTGTTAGCCAGGGTGGTCTCGATCTCCTGGTCTCGTGATCCGTCTGCCTCAGCCTCCCAAAGTGCTGGGATTACAGGTGTGAGCCACTGCACCTGGCCAAACATTTATTTCTATTGGGAATACCCAAGAGTGGGGATGGCTAGGTTTTAGGAAGTGAATGTTTAACCTGATGGGAAACTGCCGAACAGTCCTCCACACCTGAAAGCTGGGCGCTCATCTCGCCTTTTTTCTACTAATCATTGATAATACACTTCATCTGGAGGAATGTGTGAATGCTACAGGTTTCTAGGGCCTCCTGTGGAATTGTGTGTCTGTTGGAGTGCATGAATCTATTTCGTCGTTGTTGTTGAGACAGGGTCTTACTTTGTCGCCCAAGAGTGCAGTGGTGTGATCTGGGCTCACTGCAGCTTTGACCTCCCAGGCCCAAGTGATCCTCCCACCTCAGCCTCCCAAGTAGCTGGGACTACAGGAATGTGCCACCTTGCTTGTTAATTTTCCCGTAGAGACAGGGTCTCACTATGTTGCCCAGGCTGGTCTCAAACTCCTGGGCTCAAGAGATCCTCCTGCAGATATAAGTCACTGTGCCCAGCCGAAGAATCTGTTTTTAAAATATTTCTGCTAAGCAAGTTTTGGAAATAGTGGGTGGAGCTGTGGTTCTCAAATCCTGGGGGATTAAAAAAATTGCTACTCTGGAGGCCAGGCGCAGTGGCTCATGCCTATAATCCCAGCACTTTGGGAGGCCGAGGCAGATGGATCACTTGAGGCCAGGAGTTCGAGACCAGCTTGGCCAACGTGGCAAAACTCATCTCTACTAAAAATACAAAAATTAGCTGGTCATCATGGTGCAGGCCTGTAATCCCAGCTACTTGGGTGGCTTGAACCTGGGAGGCAGAGGTTGCAGTGAGCCGAGATTGTGCCACAGTACTATTACAACCTGGGTGACAGAGATAGACCCTGTCTCAAAAAAAAAAAAAAAAAAAAAAAAAAAAAAAAAATCCTATTCTGGTCCATTCCCAGATATTCTGATTTAACTGGTGTTGATAAAGCCTCCTCGGGGGATTCTCATACCACACAGGAGTTTGAACCACTGGATAAAGAAGGGTGGAAAGGTGAAGGCTCTGGTGTGGTGTGTCTCAGCCAGCTATTGCTACAGAAAACCACCCCACTCCACAAAGCAGAGTGGCTTGAGCACTGTTTTCTTTTCTTTTTTTTTTTTTTTGAGACGGAGTCTCGCTCTATGGCCCAGGCTGAAGTGCAGTGGCCGGATCTCAGCTCACTGCAAGCTCCGCCTCCCAGGTTCCCGCCATTCTCCTGCCTCAGCCTCCCGAGTAGCTGGGACTACAGGCGCCTGCCACCTCGCCCGGCTAGTTTTTTGTATTTTTTAGTAGAGACGGGGTTTCACCGTGTTAGCCAGGATGGTCTCCATCTCCTGACCTCGTGATCCATCCATCTCGGCCTCCCAAAGTGCTGGGATTACAGGCTTGAGCCACCGCGCCCGGCCGAGCACTGTTTTCTTATCTCTCTGGTTCTGAGAGTTGACTGGGCTCTGCCCAGCAGTCCTGCTGGTGTTGCTTGCTGTAAGTGTGGCTGCATGGTAGCTGGGTGAGGTCACTAGAGGCTGCTGGACTGAGACAGGGCTGGCTGGACCTTCGTCCTCTCCTTGCAGCCTTAGAGCCTCTCCTTTTCCCATGGCTTCCCCTTCTGCTCTGCGTGCAGCACCTCAGTGTTCCCCAGAGCAAGGAAGCAGAAGTGCCCGTCCTAAACGCCAGGCCTGGCACTTGACCGCATGCCATTAGTCAGCACACGGCACAGGATGTCCCAGACTCTAGGTGGGGGGCCCACAGGGGCATGAGCCTCAGGAGACGTGGTTCACTGGGGCCACCGTTGAGACTAGCTACCATAAATAGTAGCCATGTCATAGGAGTATTGTGAGGACGAAAGAAATGTATATGGCCGGGCGCGGTGGCTCAAGCCTGTAATCCCAGCACTTTGGGAGGCCGAGACGGGCGGATCACGAGGTCAGGAGATCGAGACCATCCTGGCG
>NW_016812144.1:26308-28583 GCF_001698545.2 Rhinopithecus bieti | reverse complement strand
AAAAAAAAAAAAAAAAAAAAAAAAAAAAAAAAAAAAAAAAAAAAAAAGAAATGTATATATGTGATATGCTTAGAATAGTCCCTGAAACACAGTGTGAACTCAAGAACTGTCAGCATGTATTAGTATGCCTATAACCCCTATGCCAGGGGTTGGCAGATTTTTTCTGTAAAGGGCCAGATAGTAAATATTCTTGCCTTTTCAGGCCATATGGTCTCTGTCGAAACTACTAAGCTTTGATATTGTCACGTGCAAGCATCCATAGACAATACATAATGAAAGGGCGCAGGTGTGTTGCAATCAAACTTTATTTACAGTAGTAAGTGGCGGGCCAGACTAGGCTGTTTCTTGGGTCCCCTCTTTTCCTGTTGCTCGGGCCTCCCTCTCCTGGACAGTCTCTCTGAAATGTTGGTCTCCCTGTCCCAGCTAGCACCTGTCAGCACTAAAGAATTCATGACCATCGAGCACTGACAGTGTGCCAGGCTGTGTGCCATGTGCTGGGCATTCGTCACGTCTCACTAAGTCCAGCTGTCCTCATTTGAAATTAGCTCTGGCAGCACTGGTGGTGCCTGATGGGAGTCCTTAATGCCCGCCCCCATCTTCCATCAATCCCCTGAAAGCCACCCCAAATAAACATATACTTTATAAATGTAGCTTCGAGAAAAATCTCCTAGCCCCTTTCCAGTTGCCACCCCAGAATTAGTATTATCCCCAACTCACAGATAAGGAGACTGAGGCACGAACAGGGCAAGTATTCAAGGTCATACAACAGTAAATGGTAAGACTGGGATTCAGACATGGGCAGTATCTTCATGAGCACTGCTCTGCACAACCTCCAGCCCAGGGAGCTGCACACAGCCCTGACTGCGTTGGGGGCTGGGTCCCACCCTTCCCTGGAGGCAAGACCACAAGATCTCCGAGGCCCTTTCCAGCTGTGACTCCATGAGGCTTTTCTACAGCAGTCACCAAATGACCATAGCCTCCAGATGTGCACTAGGAGAGAATGTAGTGCACTGGACACAGAAAGTCCACCAGAAGGGCAAGTTGGACATGTTATTTAAATTTTAAGTCTGTGACCACTTTGACATAGTGATTCCACTTCTAGAAAGATAGGTTGTAAAATCGCTTACACAGGTACACAAATGTTATGTACAAGGACGTTCATTCCATCATTGTTCTTAATAGCAAACATTGGAGATACTCCAATTGTCTATCATTAGAGAATCGGATGAATACATTATGGTTCTTTGACGTAAGGGAGTACCATGGAGCTAGCTGTTAAAGACTGAGATAGTGTTGGCATGGCCAACCATCTCAAAATATGGTGAAGTGAAAAGCTGTTAGAGAAATAGTATTCATTGTATTAGCTCATCCTTGTTTTAAGAGCATGTGTGTTAGCAATATTCACAGTTAGTGTTTGCGTGGATAAGGTCAGGGGCACATACACCTAACTGTTTATTGCAGTTAACCCTGGGAGGTGAAAGAATGGGGACTCACATCTAAGCTAGAGATTTATATCTTGTTTAAAATTTTTAATACAAGCTTTGGTTTTCTTACTAAGATAGAGAAAATCATATAATGAAGGTGGATGTATCCATTACCCTCTTCCATATCAATTCAGGACAAGTCTTATTTCAACCATACTCCCTTATCCATTGTGTGTGTCTGTAAAAGATAAGAACTATTTTCAAAGAGTAGCCACAATACCATTATCACACCTAAAAAACAATAATTCTTTAATATCATTAAATGCCCAGTAAGTGATTTCCAGTTATCTCCTAAAAACAGAAATTATTTTGTAATAAGAAAAAAAGGCTGAAAAAGATAAAATTGTCAATCCAGAGAGTAGATTAGTACAAATTTCCTGGAGCTTTGTTTAGTGATACTTATCAAGAGCCTTAACAATGTGCTTACCTTTTGTCCTAGTAATCCCAACCTGTGAGTTTATTTTAAGAAAAAAAAAAAATTGAAGAGGTATACAAACGTTGTTCACTAGAGTGTGCAGTGTCTGTTACAGAGAAGTTGTTTGAAAACTATTTGTTGAGGCCAGATGTGGTGGCTTACATCTGTAATACTAGTACTTTGGGAGGCCGAGGCAGGAGGATTGCTTGAGGCCAGAAGTTCCAGACCAGCAATACCCCATCTCTACAAAAACATTTTTTAAAAATTAGCCAGGCAGCCGGGCGCGGTGGCTCAAGCCTGTAATCCCAGCACTTTGGGAGGCCGAGACGGGCGGATCACGAGGTCAGGAGATCGAGACCATCCTGGCTAACACGGT
>NW_016812144.1:5209-26101 GCF_001698545.2 Rhinopithecus bieti | reverse complement strand
TTTTTTTTTTTTTAGATGGAGTCTCGGTCTGTCACCCAGGCTGGAGTGTATTGGCATGATCTCGGCTCACTGCAAGCTCCATCTCCTGGTTTCACGCCATTCTCCTGCCTCAGCCTCCTGAGTTGCTGGGACTGCAGGCGCCCGCCACCATGCCCAGCTAATTTTTTTGTATTTTTAGTAGAGACAGGGTTTCATTGTGTTAGCCAGGATGGTCTCGATCTCCCGACCTCGTGATCTGCCCGCCTCGGCCTCCCAAAGTGCTGGAATTACAGGTGTGAGCCACTGTGCCTGGCTGGCTCATGCCCATAATTCTAACTACTTGGGAGGCCAAGACAGGAGGATTGCTTGAACCCAGGATTTCGAGGCTATAGTGAGCTGTGATCATATCGCTAAAACTCCAGCCTGGGTGACAGAGCAAGACCCTATCTCAAAAGAAAAAAAAAACAAAAACACAGTTTTTGTTGAATTTGAAGTTGAGCTCCTGCTGTGGTTTGCAGCTTTGTTTGTAAAAGAAAAGCTGAAAGTCATGGAAGTGTGTGACATGAGGGTACTGGCTGAATAAATGAGGTCAGATCCACAAGATGAAACATTGTTCTGTCATATAAAATCAGATTATAATAATACACATAGATAACCACCCCTTCCAAGAGTCGGAGCTTCATCCTCATCCTCTAATGGACTATGGAAAGAAGAAAAACAGTCCTTTTATAGTGAAGAAACTCAGCAGACGCTCCCTCAACATCACTGGTGGTGAATCTTGTGGCTATTGGGTACCCCCTGACACAATGACAGGGGCGCCTCACCTCTGTGGTCTTTTACCCAAAACTAGTAACCTCAGTCTCAAGAGAAAAACATCAGACAAACCCAAATAAGGGGGATTCTAAAAAATACCTGAGCAGCACTCTTCGAAAGTGTCAAGGTCATGAAATACAAGAAAACACTCAGAACTGTTAGGAACCAGAGGAGCCTCAGGAGATGACGGAGGCTGAATGCCACGTGGGATGCCCGATGAGATCTTGGAACAGAAAAAGGGCATTAGTGGGAAACTGGCGAAATCCTGATAAACTCTGTCATCCAGCTAATAATGTTTTACTAATGTTAGCTTTTTAATTTTGACAAATGTAGCATGGTTATGTAAGATATTCACATTAGGGGAAGGTGGGGGAAGAGTATGGGAACTTTGTGGAACTTTGCTGTAAATCTAAAATCACTAAACAAAAATTATTCAAAAAATCAGGGTGTAGATATTTATTAGCATAAAATGTATTCACAACATATTAAGGGGAAAGTATTTATAGCCTCACATAGTTTTTGCTGAATGAGGCCGTATTTGTAAAAATACTAATAACAAGGTGTATGTCTACATGGATGTGTATATATGTACATGTAGGCTGCGCACGGTGGCTCACGCCTGTAATCCCAGCACTTTGGGAGGCCAGGGTGGACGGATCACCTGAGGTCAGGAGTTCGAGACCAGCCTGGCCAACATGGTGAAGCCCAGTCTCTACTAAAGATACAAAAAAATTAGCCAGGCATGGTGGTGCGCGCCTGTAATCCCAGCTACTCGGGAGGCTGAGGTAGGACAATCTCTTGAACCCAGGAAGTAGAGGTTTCTGTGAGCCGTATATATATATATGTATATATATATATGTATATGTATGTGTGTATATGCACATGTACATACACGCAGGGACACGGGGCTGCATATGTATGTGTATGTGCATATCTAACCATTCATGAACAATGTTTGTGTACTTCTTTAATTTTTTTTTCTTAGAATAAATTCATGGGTTGGGATTGCTAGGGCAAAAGATAAACACATTGTTAAGGCTCTTGATAAGTATCACTAAACAAAGCGCCAGGAAAGTTGTAGTAACCTACTCTGTGGATTGACATGTTTTTCTTTTTCAAGACATGCAGGGAAGCATGTAGTTCCAGGGTTGCACACTCAGAGGCCTCCAGGGCCAGGCAGGTGACGGCAGTGGCCTCAGTGAGCTGGGGTGTCTGTGCTCCTACAACAGGCAGCAGCTCCATGGCCTCGGTCGTAGCCATCTGTCCTACAGGATTTGGGCCTAGTCGTGACGGATCTTTTAATTTTCCAAAATAAACCAGAAATCAAGGTTGTTACACAAATTTTCAGGGCCCACTCAGCTGTGGGGAGGGAGCCTTCAGGGTCACACAGCCAAGAAGAAGAGGCCTAGGACCCAAGAGGCAGACAACATAGGCCTCAGGCTGGGCTGTCCCTGCCCTGGCCCCACCATCTGCACCAAGCCTGGAGGACGGCCAGCTGGCCGGGGCAGGGGGAGGCGGCAGCCCTTCCGGCCTGCGTGCCTGTGTGCAGCCAGGCTGGGGAGTGGAGGTTTGCTCAGAGTCCACAGGAATGGGGGCTGACACTTCTAGTTCACCAGATCACTTCAGGGGCTATGACTCGTGTGTGTGTGTGTATGTGTGTGCATGTGTGTGTGTGTAAGAGTCATGGATATATCATCTCCTTATGTGTCTGTGCCTGTGCGTGTCTGGGGGGTGGTCTGGCTATCTCTGAGGGTGTCTCTAGAAATGACCATGTTATGTGTCTACATGCATATTGGCCTGTTTAACTGGGGGTCTGTGCCTGCGTCTCTGACTTATAAATATGTGTGTGAATTATACAGATGAATCCATCTTTGCATGTCTGTTATATGATCTGTGAGATGATGGTACCTATTTATGTGTGTTTGTGGGCAACTGGGCTATCTGGCTGTACCCATTGCATATATATCTGGGCTTCTATGTGATTGTCTGAGTGTCATTGTTTGTGTGTATCTGTTCTGTCTGATTGAGCTGTGTATGTTTGCATGTCTGTTGTATATATGCGGGTCCATGTGTCCATATCTATGTGCATGACTGGGCTTGGCAAGTTGCTCATACCTATAATCCCAACACTTTGGGAGGCTGAGGCAGGAGGATTGCTTGAGACCAGGAGTTTGAGACCAGCCCGGACAGCATGGTGAGACCTCATCTCTACAAAAAAAATTAAAAATTAGAGGCCAGGCGCGGTGGCTCACGCCTGTAATCCCAGCACTTTGGGAGGCCGAGGTGGGCGGATCACAAGCTCAGGAGATCGAGACCATCCTAGCTAACACAGTGAAACCCCGTCTCTACTAAAAATACAAAAAATTAGCCAAGCGTGGTGGCGGGCGCCTGTAGTCCCAGCTACTCGGGAGGCTGAGGCAGGAGAATGGCGTGAACCCGGGAGGCGGAGCTTGCAGTGAGCCAAGATTGCGCCACTGCACTCCAGCCTGGGCAACAAAGCGAGACTCCATCTCAAAAAAAAAAAAAAAAAAAAATTAGCTGGGCATGGTGGCACACGTCTGTAGTCCCAGCTACTTGAGAGGCTGAGGCGGGAGGATCGCTTGAGCCCAAGAGATTGAGAGTGCAGTGAGCTAGGATGGCGTGACTGCACTTCAGGCTGGGCAACAGAGTAAGAACTTGTCTCTAAAAATAAAAGTAATAAAAATAATAAATAAAATAAGATAAGCGCGTGTCTGTGCCCATGCCTCTGCACGAGTGTGTGTCAGTGTGGATAGTTGTGTGTTGTGTCTGTCTGAGTAGGCACATGTGCATATGTGTGAGCATTGGATGCTGGGGTAGTCAGGGTTCGAGTCACTCACAGTCAGCACCCGCTCCTCACTTCCTCATGCCTGGTTCCTACAGGTCACCACAAGAAGCATGTCAGGCCCAAGTACCCCCTGCCCCCTCTGAACCCCAAGCACAGGCACGAGAGGGTGAGGATGGCCGACTGCAGGGCCCAGGCTTGGAGGACCCTGGAACCGACTCCTGGTGCATGTGCCACAACCGTAAGCCTGCCCTGTCCTGGCTCCTGGGAAACACTTGCCCTTGGCCAGCTGGAGAGCTGTTGATTTGGTACACAGCCCCACAGCGGCCACCACTTTATCCCACCCCCAAATACTTCCGAAGGCCATTTGTTGCTAGGAGACAGGTACAGGCAGCCTGCTTTGATGGCTCTCTAGACACAGACTCCGGGGACAGGAAGCCCGTCTGGCCCCCTTCCTATGAGATGGCTGGGGAGGCTGGGAGTGGGCATCGGGGATGAAGAATAGATGGGGGCAGCTTGGGCAGAGTAAGCAGCAGGAAGTCTCAGAGCCTTAGGACCAGAGGGGCCCTGGTACCCCTTGGTCAGGATGCTGAGCTCAGAGAGGGCAAGATCCTGCCTTCAGGTCACACAGCAGCAATCCCTGGCAGATCTAACATTCCTTTTGGAGAAATTCAGAGTTCATGGCCCTAGGAGTCATTCATTTACTCATGCATTCATGCATTCATTCATTCATTCATTCAACAATTACATATTGAGCACCTACTGTGTGCCAGGCCCACTTCTAAGCCCGAGCATACAGCAGTGGACAAGACAGAGGCGATCCTCACCTCACAGAGCTGATGCTTTGGTTAGAGAGACAGAAAACAAGTGAAGTAAGATCATGTCACTTTGTGTTAAGGGCTAGTAAATAAAATTACACCACGTGGAACATTGGAGTCGCTCTGTCCGGATGGTGGCCACTAGCCCCATGTGGCTCTTTGAGTTTCAAGTAATTGGAGTAATTGAAAATTAAGAGTCTAGTTCCTCCATTGCAGTAACCACATTTTAGGGGCTCGTTAGCCACATGGGGCTGGTAACTTCTGACAGAGGCTAGTGACAGTGGACAAAGAACACTTCCATGGCAGAAGGAGCTGCAGCCAGGGCTGGTGTGGGGAATGGACAGAAGGCTGGGGGCTGGGCGGCCAAGGACAGCAACATCTAGGCTGTCCCTCTGAGAAGGGGTGGCCACATGGCGATGCCCCGGGAGGAGGGACAGCAGGTGCAATGTTGGCCAGGTGGGGATGTGCTTGGTGTGTTCAAGGGACAGAAAGGACAGAGGCATCAAGGGGAGAGGAGAGAAGATGGGGTTGGGGAGGTCAGCGGGGGCCTCTGGGGCCTGGGTAAGGAGTTTCCACTTTATGTGGAGGGCGTCAGGAAGCCATGGGGAGTGGGGTTAAGCAGTGGAGTGGCATGGTTTTAACAATATATGGAGAATGGATTTGTGGTAAGTGGAAGGAGGGAGCCCTAGGGAGGAGGCTATGAGGCTATTATGTCACAGAGAGGAAGGTGACTGAGACCTGGGTGATACAGGGGCAGGGGATGGGCAACAGCCATCATAGCCCAAGCCTCAGAGTTGTGGATCCAGCTGTGCTTGAAGCTATGGCTTGCTTGATCCCCCCTCTCCCTCCTTCCTCCTCTTGGTTGCTGGGAACCGACTTGAACACCCCTCATTACTACCACCCACCCATCCCCTCCCTTACAAAACCCCCGACTGTCTCTCCTCCTGTCCCTGTGCAGAGCACTCAGATGGGACCTAGGCTCCCCTCAGTGCCCTGGGTCCAGTTTCTTTTGCAGGGCTTTGCCCCTTTCATTGCATCCCAGGGTTGATAAGATAGCCCCATCTAGTCACCTTGGGGTCCTGGGAAGATACTTTAGGCCACCTGGTGTTTCACTGACTTTCCCCACCAGGATGCTTTCCTGGAGCTGTGAGCAGGAAGCAGGAGGAACCAGCTGGCTCTGGGTCTGGGAGGTGGGAACAACCCAAAGAGAAGGCTCAGCTTCAGTTGCAAAGTCCCCCGGAGGGACTTTGGTTTGTTTGTGGGAAGAACTTCCACTCTGTAAAAGGGCCGATGTCATCTTCACGCATTCCTGCATTCACACTGGAGGGGATCCCCTAGGGCCCTAAGAATGAGGTGGAAAACCTGCTCCCTAGGGTGGGCACTGAGAGGCCGGCTCTGCTCCTCAAACGCTGGGCACTCATTCCTCCTCAGGACCTTTACAGCTGCAGTTCCCTCTGCCTGGAATGCTGTTCCCCCAAGACCCCAGGTGGCTCCTTCTCCATCTTGCTCCGAAGTCTTCTCCTGAGCGGTGAGGCAGATTTCCTGATGAGCACGGCTCCCTTCTCGGAAGCACCTTGTCTGTCTCCTGTACTAGAACGCCAGCTCCACAACGGCAAGGCGGTTGTTGATCTTATTTCTCTCTGTCCCCTCCTATCTGACACTGTGCCTGGCACATGGTGGATGCTCCCAGGAGGTTTCTGGAATGAGCAGATGTCTGGGGTGAGTGTGGGCAGGTAGATGCCATGCATACGGAGCCTGCCAGGCTCCAGTGGGCTCAGACTCACCCTCTCACTGCACCCTCCCAATGGGGATCAGGACTTTGAGGCTTGGAGAGGTGAGGTCACTCACCCGAGGTTGCACAGGCAGTATGTGGTGGGCCTGGTCTGGAGAGGCCTGGAGGGGGCTCTGGAGGGGTGAAGGCTGGGCCAGGGCCTGGGGACAGACTGCCTTTCCACATAACAGCTCTCCATCCATCCACAGGCCCTGCTTCCCTTGCCAAGTCCCACCTGGGGCTTCCCCGGCCACCTAGGGTCCTCAGGTACAGTCATCAATGCAGGGGACTATCCTGTGGCGCACAGCAGCAGACCCTGTAGCCCAGATTCACACAGCAAGCGGATGAGGCATAGCCGAAAAACGTGCGCATGGTGGCCTCAGTCCACACTGGGTGGACCCAGCCCTGGACAGGCATGTGGCTCCACCCATCACTGGGCAGGCAGCCCTGCCTCCTGAGTGCACCTGCCACGCCCGGGGCTTATGTCAGCTGGGGGGACTGGGGCAGCCTCTCTGAAGAATGCAGCTCATTGTCAGCGATGGGGCAGGATTTCTTCACCATGGCCACACCCAGAGGCAAGTCTGTCCAGGCGGACAAGGGCAGCTGAGTGAGGCGCCCAAGGAAGGCAGACCCCCTCTGCCCTGTGATGGTCCAGCAGCTCCAGGAAAAAGGACCAGAGTACCCATTACCACCTGACTTTGCAACCACACACGTGTGACTTTTATAATGAGAGAAAAAAAAAAACACATGTTATAAAAACAACTTCTGTATGACTTGCCCAATGTCAGAATTGTTCTAAGCATGGACTCTTTTTTTCTTTAATTTAAAAAAATGTTTGAGATAAGATCTTGCTCTCTCACCCAAGCTGGAGGGCAGTGGCGTGATCATAGCTCATAGTCTCTTGGAACATCCAGACTCAAGGGATCCTCCTGCCTCAGCCTCCTAAAGTTCTGGGATTACAGGTCTGAGCCACTGCACCCGGTTTAAGCACCATATCTTGATCCTCACAACAACTGTCTGAAGAGGAAGTATTATCCTTACTCACATTTTGCAGATGGGGAAATTGAGGTCTGAGGTCTGGGTAAGTGGCCCACATTCACACAGCTCGGAAGCAGGGAACCAGGATTCACACCCACTATGGCCTAGTGTCCTCCTGGCTCCTGAGCAGCACCACACACAGCCCTCAGAATCGTGCACACAGCCCTCACTCTGGAACCATAGGGTAGGGCTGAGAAAACTGGGCGTGAGGGTTGAATTCCATCTACCCCTCCACAGGGCCTGGTCAGAATTTGCTCAAGTTCTTTATTGAACAAACGACACAGCATACCATGATGGCAAAAAGGCCAGGCTCTGGTTGAATTTCAAGAACAGGCAAAGGCGGGTATGGCGGCTCACGCTGGTAATCCCAGCACTTTGAGAGGCTGAGCTGAAAGGATCTCTTGAGCCCAGGAGAACAGCCTGGGCAACATGGAAAAACCCTGCCTCTACAGAAAATACAAAGATTAGCTGGGTGTGATTGTGTGCCCCTTGTAGTCCTAGCTACTTGGGAGGCTGAGGTGGGAGGATCACTTGAGCCTGGGAGGTGGAGGCTGCAGTGAGCAATGACTGCAGCACTGCACTCTAGCCTTGGCAACAGAGCGAGACCCCATCTCAAAAAATAAATACATGCGTACATACATATATAAATAAATATATTTTGGCTGGGTGCAGTGGCTCATACCTGTAATCCCAGCACTTTGGGAGGCCAAGGTGGGTGGATCACAAGGTCAGGAGTTCAAGACCAGCCTGGCCAACATGGTGAAACCCCGTCTCTACTAAAAATACAAAAATTAGCTGGGCGTGGTGGCACACGCCTGTAATCCCAGCTGCTCGGGAGACTGAGGCAGGAGAATCGCTTGAACCCAGGAGGTGGAGGTTGCAGTAAGCTGAGATCGCGCCACTGCACTCCGGCCTGGGAGACAGAGAGAGACTCCATCTCAAAAAAATAAATTAATTAAAAATAAATAAATAAATAAATGTTATTGTGTATATTTACGGTACAAAGGCTATATTATATATAAAGATAGTAAAAGTATAACTATAATGAAACAAATGAACAGATCCATCGTCTGAGATATTAATAGTGGCCCGTAGTTTCTGCTTTTGTGGCAGGAACAGCTAACATCTACTTAACATAAATCCCATGCACTGTGCAACTTTCTTACCTGTGATTCCCATCCTGTACATTAGATCTCTAGGTTTGTTTTGTTCTTTGTGTGTATTTGACTTTTTTTCTTCAATTCCACACATAATTTCTTCTTCTTCTTCTGTTTTTTTTTTTTTTTTTTTTTTTTTTTTTTTACAAAAAACCTGTGGCCCAGGTTTAGTGCAGTGGTGCAATCTCGGCTCACTGCAACCTCCGTTTCCCTGGTTCAAGCGATTCTCCTGTCTCAGTTTCTGGGTAACTAGGACTACAGGCATGTGCTACCACACCTGGCTAAGTTTTGTATTTTTAGTGGAGATGGAGTTTCACCATGTTGGCCAGGCTGGTCTCAAACGCCTGACCTCAAGGGACCCTCCCACCTCGGCCTCCCAAAGTGCTGGGCTTACAGGTGTGAGCCACTGTGCCCGGCCTAATTTTTTTCAATGAATAAGAAATGCAGGCGGCTGGGCAAGGTGGCTCAAGCCTGTAATCCCAGCACTTTGGGAGGCCAAGACGGGCGGATCACGAGGTCAGGAGATCGAGAACATCCTGGCTAACACAGTGAAACCCCGTCTCTACTAAAAAAATACAAAAAAGCAGCCAGACGAGGTGGCGGGCACCTGTAGTCCCATCTACTCGGGAGGCTGAGGCAGGAGAATGGCCTAAACCCGGGAGGCAGAGCTTGCAGAGAGCTGAGATCCAGCCACTGCACTCCAGCCTGGGCGACAGAACAAGACTCCGTCTCAAAAAAAAAAAAAAAAAAAAAAAAGAAATGCAGGCTCTGGAACCTGGCTTAAATCTCTGCTACTTTTGGCGGGGTGACCCTTGGTTTCTCTGCTCCCATTTCGTCACGTGTCCGTTTGGGGGTGATCCTACTACTGTAACAACAATGGATTATCCAGAGCAGAAATGAGGCGCCAAGCACCCAGTGTCGTGCCTGGCACATAGGAAGTGTCTATGAATTGGTAGCAATGATTGATAATGAGATTTACACCATGAGCCACGAGACATTTACCTACAAATATTAGCCAAGCACTGCGTGTGCCAGACACTGGGCTGGGCTCTGGGGATAAAGCAGGAAACAGAACAGACCCAGCCCCTCCTCTCAGGGAGCTGACATTCTAGTGCCTTTGCTGTCAGCCACAGCTCACTGTGACTTACCCACAGCTGCACAACTAGAAGTGCTTCAGGGGACCCAAGCCCGGACCCTCTGCAGGGGAAGCATATGCTTTTGCTGTCTGTGCTTGGGGCATTCCCGAGGTCTTGACGGACAGTCCCTGCCCAGCCCAGGGCTCCTGTGCCTGTCACCTCCAGAGAGGTGGGACAGAAATCCTGGAAGCTCAGAGCAATGAGGTCTGTGAGTTAGTGAGTGACACCCACTGCTGGGCTCCAGGAGGGACAGCCTCTCTGCAGGGTCTCCAGGGGAGTCAGGCCCATAGCGAGACCCCACTCATTAACGCAGGTCACTTTGGCCTCCCTCCCTCAGGTCTACCTCCTCCCTCCTCTATCGGTGTTTCCTGGGATCATATGTCCCCCAAAACAACTTGTCCCCAGCCCTTATTTCAGAGCCTGCTTTTGAGGGTGCCCCTTAACAGAACCGGCCATGGGCCATGTGGGGTGGCATATCAGAGGGGGCAGGGATGCCCCGGTTGGGGATGTGGGCCTGACTAGATAGGAGCCCTGCTCTTTCTCAGGAAGGTTCTGGAGAGAGCAAGGGGTCTGGCTCTGGACTTGGTCAGGTCCTGGCTTTTGGAGGTGCTCCTGGCTGCTCTCCCAACCGAGTCCCTCGGGAGGCCATGTCACAGAAGGGAGGGGGGTGGCTTTCAGCAGGACCATATGTTTGGCCCTGACCCAAGGGAGAGGGGCCAACACATGTGGGGCATGGGGGATGGAGTCAGGTACTTCCCAGCAAGCCTGGCTGGAGCCCTGCTCGAGGAATGGGTGCCTCAGGGTCTCCTGCTGCCCGCCTGCCCTGAACTCTGGCCCCAGGCTCTGTTCTTGCTAATAGCCTCTGGACAGCAGGCAGAAGCCCAGAGCTGTGTGGCCTTCCCTGAGCTCTCCGAGGCCTGCCCTGGCTCCCCCTGCCCCCATACTTTCTGCCTATGCTTTATACTTGGGGTCTTGGGGGCTTCGTGGGCAACAAGGGCCTACCAGCCTTTTCGGGAATTTAGCACTGGGGACCACAGGGCATAGGGAGGGTAGTGTCAGGCACCCAGGCAGGGAACAGAGCCGTCTCGGATGGCCAGGGAGATGCTGCCAGCCTGGATCCCAATGTCACGGACACTCTCAGTTCATCCTTCTTCCCATGAATCCCCCAAATGTTATCAATAGCCACAGCAACAGGAGCAATAATGATCTCTCTTTTTGTGGAGATGGGCTCTTTACAGAGGTCATCAAGTTAAACTGAGGTCAGTAGCGTGGGCCCTTATCCAGCATGACCCATGTCCTTATAAAAAGGAGACATTTGGGACTGGGCGCGGTGGCTTATGCCTGTAATCCCAGCACTTTGGGAGGCCAAGGTAAGCGGATCACAAGGTCAGGAGTTCCAGATGAGCCTGGCCAATATGGTGAAACCCCATCTCTACTAAAAATACAAAAATTATCCGAGCGTGGTAGTGTGCGCCTATAGTCCCAGCTACTGGGGAGGCTGAGACAGAAGAATTGCTTGAACCCGGGAGGTGAAGGTTGCAGTGAAGCTGAGATTGTGCCACTGCAGTCCAACCTGTGTGAAAGAGCGAGACTCCATCTCAAAGAAAAAAAGGGAGGAAAAAGGGTGGGGGGGAATTTGGACCCAGAGATGTGCATACAGGGAAGATGAGGTGAAGAGACATGGGAAGAAGATAGCACTGCCATGCCAAGGAGAGAGGCCCAGAACAGAGCCTTCCTGCACAGCCCTCGGAAGGGCCCTGCCCACGGACACCTTGATCTGGGATTTATGGCCTCCAGAACTCTGAGAAAATCGCTTGTTTCGGTCACCCAGTCCGTGGTACTTTGCCACAGCAGCCCTAGTAGACTAGTGCACATTTTTATTGCGATACAATCCACTCGCCAGGCGCGGTGGCTCATGCCTATAATCCCAGCACTTTGGGAGGTCAACGTGGGTGGATCACTTGAGGTCAGGAGTTTGAGACCAGCCTGGCCAACATGGTAAAACCCAATCTCTATTAAAAATACAAAATTAACCCCGGTATGGTAGTGGGTACCTGTAGTCCCAGCTACTCAGGGGGCAGAGGTGAGATAATCGCTTGAACCCAGGAGGCAGAGGTTGCAGTGAGCTCTAGATTGTACCATCGCACTCCAACCTGGGTGACAGAGAGAGACTCCGTCTTAAAAAAAAAAAAAAAAAAAGACAGAGATGCAATCTGCATACCAGAAAATTTGTTCATTTAAAGTGCACAATTCAGTGATTTTTATTCTAGTAAAAGAGTTGTGCAACCATCACCATGACCTAAGTTTAAAAGATTTTCTTCACCCCAAAAGGAAGCCCTGTACCCACTAAGTGGTCTCTCCCCATCCCCTCCCGGCAGTCCCTGGTAGCCACTCGCCTGCTTTCTGTCTCCATGGATTTGCCTGAGCTGGACGTTTCAATACAAGGGATCAGACAGTCTGCGGCCTTTTGTGTCTGCTTCCTTCACTCAGAATCATGTCTTCAAGGCTCATGCACACCGTGGCAAGTCCACACATCATTCCTCTCTATGACTGAATAACAGTCCATTGTATTGATGATCCATTCATCCATTGCTGTGTCATACAATTTTGTTTTTTTTTTTTTGAGATGGAGTCTTGTTCTGTCGCCCAGGCTGGAGTGCAGTGGCCGGATCTCAGCTCACTGCAAGCTCCGCCTCCCGGGTTCACGCCATTCTCCTGCCTCAGCCTCCTGGGTAGCTGGGACTACAGGCGCCTGCCACCTCGCCCGGCTAGTTTTGTGTATTTTTTTAGTAGAGACGGGGTTTCACTGTGTTAGCCAGGAGGGTCTCGGCCTCCCAAAGTGCTGGGATTACAGGCTTGAGCCATACAATTTTGTTTTAAAAGGAGGATCTGAAGCATGGCAAATGTTCACATTTGTTAAATTCAGGTGGTGAGAACATGGATATTTGGTATGTTTCTTTATATTTTTCTGGATGTTTGAAAGGTTTTATAGTTTTTATGTTAATAAATATAATTTTAAAATATGTATTGAAGGAGAAAGGGGAGTCTCCAGGCACAGAAGGGAGGGGAGTTGCTGACATGCTAAAGAAAAAGATGGGTCTGGTGTTAGGAAAACAGCAAAGGATTCCTGAACCTTCTTTCCTGACTTCCTCTTCCCAGTGTCACAGGGACAGGGATGTTACTTAGTAGCCTCAGCCCGTGAGGCTGAGGACCTGTCTGTGGTATTCTCAGGGTGGGGACCTGTCTGTGGTATTCTCAGCTCCCTTCCCAGCAGGGCCAGGCCCAGAGGCAGCACTCAGGGAAGGCGTGGGATATTCCCTGAGAGTGGGAAGGGGCCACCAGGCTGCTGGGTTGGACCTGGCTCCCCAGCCACTGCAGCCTTCCCCTCTCCCCACCAGCAGGCTCAGCCCCAGCCCCACTTCAGTAACCGCCACGTGCATTGATGGGGAACTCACTGCTTTAGGAAGTTGTCACCCCGCTGCTGACCACCAGGGAGGGGCGCCCATGATCCCTCCTACTTGAGAAACAGTCCAGTGGCGTGCCCAAGGTGAAAGGCTCAGAGGACAGATGTGTCTGGGGACATGGCGCGATCTCACCTGTCACCACTGACCCTGTGCCTGGCCCTGGCCCTGGGCTTTCCATTGTGTTTCATTCTCCCAACAGCTGCAAGAGAAGGACTCCAATGACCCCATGGAAAGATGGGCTCTGAGGGCCACAGTGCTGGCCAGAGGTCCCACAGCCAGGACCTGAGCTCATTCTGCACATCATGCACTCCTTATTAACTCATCACACCCAGCAGCAGACCCAAGGCCCTGGGACCGTGAGAACCGCCTCTGCCCAGGGACTCCCCCAAGCTCACCTGGTCTTCAAGCCCCCACTGCCCTAGCCCGGGGTCGGTTACCTGCATGGCACCCCTGGACAAGGAAGCTCTGGGCCTACCGAATGAACTAGATCTGTCAGCCCTTTTGTTTTTAGAAGCTTCTGGGGGGCCCTGTGGCCAGGCGTTGAAACAAAGGTGTCTGTGTTTCCCTATGTCCATTTGGATTTCATCCTACTTGCATTTCACAGGAGGGAAAATCTACATTTTTCATCCAAGATGATACCTTATCTGACAAGCACTGTGCTGTGATGGGATTGTAGGTGCTGTGGCTGAAAGGCACCCCTAGGTCTAGAGGAGAGGTTGTTTCAGATTCCCCTGTGAGCTGGAAGTGGTGGGAGGAGAGCAGGCTTCCTTATCCCAGTGTCATGACCAGGCCAAGCCAGTCCTGCACCCACTTCACCAAGGCCCTGCCTAGCTCTGCTCCCAGGGTGAGCTGAGCTGGGAAACAAGTCAGTGGGTCCATAGTACAGCTGGGGGCCCCTCCTTCAGGGGAAAGGCACAATCGTGCTTCTCAGGAACCAGCTTCAGATAGAGCCCAGAGGGGCGGGAGGGAGGGCACTGGTCTCCCCTCCTACCACGCTGGCATTCTTTCCTCGAAACCTTGCAAAATATGACTGTGCGGCTCCCTGCTGTGGCCCGGCACTTGTGGCATCATTGAAATGCCAGTAGGGGCTGGCATCGGGCCGCCCACGGCCCCAGCAGGCACTGTCCCTGCTGCCCTGGGCTATGAGGAGCTGAGCGGGTGGGCCCCTCCCACTTCGTCTGAGGCTCAAGAATGCTGTCATCTGGCCACCCACAGCTTTATCACTGTGGCCTTTCTTAGGATCACTAGGACAAAGGGCGTGGGCGTCTTCAGGACTCTGGGGGATTCTGGGAATGTCTCCGCCTTCCCAAATCGCCAGTTCCCGGAGCAGGACAGGACCCTCACCCACCTCCTTACTAAAGGAGAAACTGAGGCCCAGAGCGGGGTAGGGACTTGTCTGAGGTCATGCCTGCTTTGTTGGTGAGAATTGGACCTTACTTACCATTTCTGGGTCACAGGCTCCTTTGACCATGTGAAGGAAATTCTAGACCATTACTCCGATGCCCAAGGGCCAGGCCTGCAGTGTCGATGGCTGGTGTGGCCTGCTGAGCATGGGCTTTGTCTGGAGCCCATGTCCCCCACCTCTGGCTCACTGTGGCCCTGCAGGGCACCCAGTCATCCAATGTTTCAGAGAAGCCAATGAGCCATCTTTCTGTGTGAAAACTACTCATGTTCAAATGTTGGCAATGCATTAAAAATGTAAAACTAGGCAGGGTGCAGTGGCTCACGCCTGTAATCCCAGCACTTTGGGAGGCTAAGGCGGGCGGATCACGAGGTGAGGAGATCAAGACCATCCTGGTTAACACGGTAAAACCCCGTCTCTACTAAAAATACAAAAAAAGTAGCTGGGCGTGGTGGTAGGTGCCTGTAGTCCCAGCTACTTGGGAGGCTGAGGCAGAAGAATGGCGGGAACCCAGGAGGCGGAGCTTGCAGTGAGCCGAGATGGCGCCACTGCACTCCAGCCTGGGTGACAGAGGGAGACTCTGTCTCAAAATAAATAAATAAATAAATAAATAAATAAATAAATAAATAAAACTATTGTGTCAGCCCAAGTAAACATCTGTGGGCCAGTTGTGGGCTGAGGACCACCAGGATGGGACCCTTGCTCTTGACTCTCTTCCTAGGAAAAAGTACACACCATAGCGTGGGCCTGGGAAGCTCATCACCTAGGCGAGAGGCCTGTCACCTGAAGCTGGTGGCCATGCGGTTTCCGTGACAGGCACTGGTGGAATTGACAGAGTTCTGGGCAAGGAGTTGCAGGCTGGCCGTCAGGCTGGCTTGCCCAGACTTGCCAGGAGGAACTCCAAGGAGCATCTCCTTCCAGTTGAGGAGCCTGGAACCCAGAGTGGTTGAACAGGTTGGCCAGGCCCCCTGCCGAAGGAGCCAGGGAGTTGGGAGGAGGTGAGGTCAGAGCGGAGGTGGCTCATCACTCCAGGCCGTGGCTTGAGGAAGCAGAAGAGGGTGGGATCCAACCTTGTTCCTGCACTTGACACTCAATTCGTTGAAGCTCAGTGGTCAGTTTAAGTCAGAGCTCAGAGTGACTTTGGGGTGTGAGATGACTAAGTACCCACAGGGCCCAGGCTGGGGGCACAGCCTCCCCGGGGAGTCAGACACAGCCGATTCTCACTCCTGGACAGGGAAGTGAGCACAACATACCAATAACAAGCTCTGGGGACCCTGGAAGCAGGGGCTGGGCCGCCTGGCCTTTCGCCTGCTTCCCAGTTGTGCATGAGAGGCCGTAATCACCTCCCGGTTCAATTTCCTTCTCCCTTCCACCTCAAAGTTTCTTACCTGACAGACTGGGGGCAGTGTGGGGTGGTGAGAAGAGAGCAGTCTGGGGACCAGGTGCACCTGTCTAGGTACAATTCCGGACCACGGGACCTCGGGCCATTCCCTTCCCCTCTCTGAACCTGTTTCCTAAAGTGTTAAGTGGGAAGGGGCAGTGGAGAGTGGGGCATGAGGTAACCAATAGAAAGCCACATCAGGGCCGCTTCACGCCCTCTCCCCTTCCCAGGTCCCTTGCAGTGAAAATGATCACAGCCCAGATGTCGCTCTCCCTTCCTCTGGTCCAGATCCCAAGTCCTGACTGCAGGGGTCTGCTAAAAACACAAATGGAGTCTGGCCACCTTCCACCTCACCCTCTCCTCTTGGCTCCTCCGTGCCCCCAGAACCACACTTGAACCACACTTGTCCCCATGGCTTCCTGGCCCTGAGGCCTGCCCCCTCACCCCCGTCTCCTGCCTCCTTTCTCCCCACTGCCAGCCTGTACTCAGGGCCTCAAAATCCTCATTCTTTCCTGCCTCGGGACCTTTGTACTCACCATGCCCCAACCCAAGCTAGTCTTTGTAGTCCGCCCCCTCCAAGTCACCTTCCCCAATCCTCCAAACAGTCTCCTCTGTCCTTGGCCCACAGAGCTGCCACTGTCAACCCAGCCTTGAGTTCCCATCTCCCTGTGTGTCCACTTGGTTCTTATCTGCCCCTTGCCCGTCCAGGATGGAAGATCCATCAGATCAGACAGCAGACCCCTCCTGCCCATCCCATGTCCTCAGCCCCAGGCCTGGAGTCTGGCATTGGAATGTTCAGCAACCATGAATGAATTCTGGAATCTATATTGGTCCTTAGACGCGCCAAACACTCTGTCCTGGGCTGTGGCCCTGGGCAAGTCTGATGTGAGCCCTGTCTAGGGAGGGGCCCTGGAGGGGGAAAGCTGCCCGATGGTCCTCGCCTGACGACACCTGCCCCTGAGCATGGATGTGGGCCCTGCAGCTCTGTACCCGGCCAGACAGGTTCGACAGGATTGCTGTGGACAGGACTCAGCCTCTGCTCAGAACAGCCTGTCCCTCACCTGCAGCCGGTTACCTGGTGCAAGGTCTGAGGGCTTCTGGCCCAGGAGGCCTGGCTGAGCCTCTCTCTCCCTGGCCTGGGGGCTGTTCCTCAGCCTCTCTGGCCTTCGGGGCCCACCTCACCACCCCTCCAACAACACCCACCAGGAGTCTATGATGCGTAGGGGCTCTGCCTGGAGTTGGGGGTTCAGCAGTGAGCAGGAAGGATGGATCCTAGCCTTTTGTGGGAGTCATAGTTCAGGAACGTCAGGTAATATCGAGTGGCTGGGGCCTGAGAGTGGGGACACAGGTCTCTGGGAAGAGCCCTGGCCATGGTAGGCTCCCCCAGCCTGAGAGGAGGATCTCATCTTATGTGGAGGGCTCCAGAAAACACCAGTTGCTGAATCAGGAAATGAGGCAGGAAGCGAGGCAGGCGAGAGAAGGAGCCAGGACAGGCTGTGCCAGGGAGCGTCTGGGCACCTGAACCTCCATCCCTGGGGGAGGATCCCTTCCTGGCGGGGTGGAGGGGGTGACAGGGAGCACTGCGGGTACATGGAGCTCCCTCCCTGGGGGAGCAGAACATACTTCAGAGGCTCCCCAGCCCGGCCAGCCAGCTGGGGTGTTGAACCCAGTTCTCACTGGGCATTGGCTGCCAGCTGTTCTGGGTTGACGGTGATGGAGTTGGTTCTGTGGTTCCTTGTAGGGTGCAGTGTGTCGCAGAGAAAGCCCCAGGCAGCCAGAAGCATGGCCCATATCCCTGTGGCCGGGCCTGGGGTGTGGGTGGTGGGACAGCTTCTGCCACAATCTCTAAGGCCCTTTTCGTGGCCATGGAAGGAGCACTCACTCCCACATGGTGCCACGGCCTGCCCACTAGAAACACCAGGGCCACCGCAGTGTTCCCAGGTGTACTTGGAATAAAAGCCTACCAGACCAACGAGCGGGATCCCACCTGTGTCCACCCCATCCTGTCTGACTGCTCCGGCTCACACTCTCTGTCCCAGCCAGTCTGGAGCCACACTTCCTCGCAGTGCTGCAGCTCCTTCCAGCTGCACGGCCTTCCCTGGCCACTTCCCCTGCCTAGAAGGCTCTTTGACCGTTGTTTCCATTTCTGCCAGGTCTTGGTTACGGTTTTGGTTGGAGGACAGTCTCTCCAACCGACATCCCTGCACTTGGGACCCTCTCCCTGTGGCCTCCATGCTCAAAATGCTCATTCTCTCCTGCCTCAGGGTCTTTGCACTTGCCATGCCCCAACACAAGCTAGTCTTTCCAGGCCACCCCCTCTGAGCCACCTCCCCACTTCCCCAGACTCCTCTGTCCCTGGCCTGCAGGGCAGTTATGGTTGCCTTTGCATGTAGAGTCGGTTCTCACTATGGCACGGCCCTGCCTCTAAGCTGGGGAATCCAGCCATTGAGGAGTGCTTGCCAAGAGAATGAACCAGCCCTCAACAGTGATTCAGATAAGGGTCCTGGGTCCACAGGTGTCCCCCAACACAGTATGTGGCCTGCACCAGCTCCCCCTCTGCACCACATCTCCTCTGTCCACTGTGGTGGTTGGTCCCCAAGATCCCCAAGGGCCCTGCTGGCCCTCACCTTTGAAGCTCTGGGACACAATTGTCAAGGGAGACCCGCTGCCTACACTCCCAGAGCTGAGAGCCCAAGCAAGCTCTTTTTTTTTTTTTTTTTTTTTTGAGACGGAGTCTCGCTCTGTCGCCCAGGCTGGAGTGCAGTGGCCGGATCTCAGCTCATTGCAAGCTCCGCCTCCCGGGTTTACGCCATTCTCCTGCCTCAGCCTCCCGAGTAGCTGGGACTACAAGCGCCTGCCACCTCGCCCGGCTAGTTTTTTATATTTTTTAGTAGAGACGGGGTTTCACCGGGTTAGCCAGGATGGTCTCGATCTCCTGACCTTGTGATCCGCCCATCTCGGCCTCCCAAAGTGCTGGGATTACAGGCTTGAGCCACCGCGCCCGGCCCAAGCAAGCTCTTAAATCAATCAGTGACATCATCTTCCAAGTGAAGAAAGCAGGGCCCCTGGCCTAGACACAAGGACAGGGCAGAGGAGGCTGCAAACGCCCCTGAGCGAGCTGGTTAGGAAGGGTCACTAGTTGTCTGGACCTGGAAGTTGAGGAACCCACAGAGAAAGCAGAGAATCTCAGCTGGAAGATGGGAACGACATCAACTCAGACCCTCCTCTTTGGAAACTCAACCTGGTGAGGGAGAGTGGATACATCAAAACTCCTTACACCACCAAAATCAACTCTGGCTAAGTCCAGTCAAGGCAAAGAAAGCAAGGAATGTGCCAGGAGGTTATAGGTTAGCTCACAGAACCAAAAGAAGAAGTAAAAATCCACATACTGGAAATAACTGGTTTGGATATGATATTTAGGTAGCAGAACCAATGGGAAGCCCTTGAATGAATGAATTCTCTCTGCTTTCATCCTCAAGTCACTCTACACAAGATACAAATTTCCTTAATATATAAAGAGTTCCTACCAATCAATAAGACAAATAAAACTGCAATAAAAAAAACAAAACAGAAAAAAAGTCCACAAGTATGGACATGAACAGGTAGTTCACAGAACAGGAAGTAGAAATGGACTTGGAGCTTATAAACAATGTTTAGCCTTATTTATAATCAGAGAAGTGCAAATGGAAACTATAGTTCAAGACCATTTTTCACCTATCAGATTGGCAGTCATCCAAAACTATGATAACACTGTGTTGGCGTGGGTGTGGGAGACACGTTCTCTCATACGTTACTGGTTGGAGTATAAACTGATACAGCCACTATCAACATTTTTTTTAATGCACACGCCTTTTGATCTGAAAACTTACTCCTAGAAATTTACAGGGACACTTGCAAATGTGCTGATGGCCCTAGTACAGGGATATTTATTGTGGTATGTTTTTCTTGTAATAGCAAGGTTGGAAAGAATCTAAATACCCATCAATAGAGGTTGGTGAGCTCTATAATAATGTAGCCACTCAGTGAACTCTGCAACTGTGAAAAAGAAGAATGAGGTAGCTTTACACACTGCAGCCTGGAATGATCTTCCAGATAGACTAGCCCATGAAAAAGCATGGTGCATGCATATTTGCGAAAGCCTCCATTTCTGGTCTCTGAATTCAGAACGCTCACCTTTGTCTTGTGTGGCTACTGTCCACTCTCCACCGGCAAGTCACAGAAACGTGACCCCTCGCACCTTCCCATGCGCCCCTTTCCTGGCCTGAATGGCCTTGGTTTCCAACTGTCCACACCTATGACTCTTTGCAGCAAGACCGTCATCAGGCTATTGGAGTTCCTTGGCCCTTTCTGCAGAGAGCTGGAAGTGTCCCCTGCCACAGGATGGCCCTTCACTAATGACTGACACGTGTATCCTTAGCTCAGGCTGGGAAATGGAGATGTGACTCCACTCCACAGTCCCCCGAGGGACCTGCTTCTGTGGGATTTTGCCTGGGGCCACAGCCTTGCATGGCTTCTCCCCTCTCCGTCAGCGACCCCCATTCCCTTACCGCTCTCCTTGGGTGCCTGCCCTTCATCAGTCACTGCCATACAAATCAGGCTCTGCTTCTGGGGAACATGATCAAGATAGCTGTTCCCTTACCCTGCTCCTTGCTTTTTGCAAGCAGGTTGTGCCTGCATATGCAAGTGTATGATGCAACATGGGCACCGTGGTCCTTCCCGTTTCACAGGTGAGGGACCTAGAGCTCCATAGCTCACCTTAGGTCCCATGGCTCACACTTAGGAAGTGGCAAGCGGCTTTGAATCCAGGTAGTCTGGCTCCAGGGCCAAACTCACATACACTGTTATATTAAAAATAGCCGGCCGGGCACAGTGGCTCAAGCCTGTAATCCCAGCACTTTGGGAGGCCGAGATGGGCGGATCACGAGGTCAGGAGTTCAAGACCATCCTGGCTAACACGGTGAAACCCCGTCTCTACTAAAAAATACAAAAAGCTAGCCGGGCGAGGTGGCTGGCGCCTGTAGTCCCAGCTACTCGGGAGGCTGAGGCAGGAGAATGGCATAAACCCAGGAGGCAGAGCTTGCAGTGAGCTGAGATCCGGCCACTGCACTCCAGTCCGGGTGACAGAGCGAG
>NW_016812144.1:1721-4978 GCF_001698545.2 Rhinopithecus bieti | reverse complement strand
AAAAAAAAAATAAAAATAGCCTAGAGAAGGAAAGCTCCAAGTGCAAGGAAAATCTGCATTGTCAAAGCAGGCCAAGTGGGAAGATCATTTATTTTCCCAAAAGATTCTTTTCTGTGGTCTTCCCTTCATAAACACACAGTCCACTGTCAGATGCAAATCCTAGAGCTAGAAATGGGACATTCAAGGTAGGCAGAGCTCCTGGGAACAGCACGTCTGCAGAGATGGGAAGGGAATCTCCCACTGGTTTGGTTTCTCCATGGCTACGGGCAAAGCCTGCCTGCTCTGCATCCGGGGATCTTGGTCAGGTGTTGGAATCGGTGGGTGGATTGCCGGTACATTCGCACTGTGTCCTAGAGAGCCTCTATGCATTTCAACTCAGATTCGCCTTCACCACCCACGTGCAGCCCACAACCGCAGGACGCCCCCCCGGCCCTGAATCTCCTGTGTCCTGGCGCCAAGCAGGTGAGTCAGCCCAGGAGGAGGAAGGGCTCCTGGAAGCCAAGCCCATGCTGGTGTGACCAGCAACAACTTTCCTGTGCAAGGAGGTGCCTGAACACCCCCTGATGATCAAGCTTGAGCCCCCTCACCTCCCCGAAGTGTGGTAGAGGAAAGACAGGCTGGAAAGAGGTGGTGGTCTTCACCCACTGTGATTGAGTTTCTCACTCATGCCATGTTTTACATAAGCTGGGGACCAGAGGACCACAAGGCCAGAGGTCTCGGTGGGCCCAGGGCCTTAGAGGGGCCTGGATGACCAAAGGGTCCAAGGCTTAGGCCCTGGCTCTGCATGGGGAATCTTGGGAAGTTTGGAAGCCCACAGCCCCTACCAAGGTAGAAGCCACAGGCCAGACCTTTTGCACAAATCCTGCCTGTGCTCCTTGACTGTCCCTACCCACCAGGGCCCCAGTGACAAGACAGGCAGGAGCCTCTGTCCATTCATGGAACCAGCATCTTGAGGGGGGCCCTGGCCTGAGCGAGCTGCTGCAGGGGATCCTCATGCTGGATGGCTGGCCACTCAGCAACCTTTTCTCTGTGGGGTGGGGATGACATTTGAGAGCCATCAAAGATGGTCAGGAAAAACAAAGGCCGCCACGGAGGAAGCTGAAGGCAGAAAGAGATACAGAGAAAGTGGGATAAGCTCAGCTGTGCTCTGTCAGGGCCCTGTGGGGACACTGGCTCCTGAAGGGGTGATAGACAGGGTCCCCTGAACTTTGACACTCTATTCTTCTTGAGGCCTGGCTGGCCCTGTGGCTCCTCAGAGGAGTCTGGGTGCCTCCTGTCCCTAGTACCTGACAAGCCCCAGGTGAGAAGACCTGAGTTCACCTGCGCTGCCACTTGTAACCTGATGGCCCCGGCACCCTTGCAGGGTCCAAATAGTTGCCCTTTCCACCTGTTTCCCAGATTTTCCACACCAACCAGAGGCTCATATTTAACCCCACAGCCTACAAGTCAGCCAGGGGCCTTTGGCCACATGTACTGATGATGAGAATCGCTAGACTGTAAGCTGCAAAAGGGCAAGGATGGTATTTTGTTCCCCGCTACCCCCTGCACCTGAAGCCCAGCAAGGATTGCTGCTCGGATGAAGGAGAGAGAGTGTTCATGGAGCTCTTTGCAGAAGCCACGGGAAGCCCTTCCTGCGCCTTCTCAGGTTTAGTTCTCAGACAGCCCCCCTTGCCAGATGAGGAAACAGAGGCTAAGAAAGGAGAATAAACTTGTCCAGAATCGGTGGTGAGGCTGGGATTTGAACCCCATCCTGTTGGACTCAACACTTCCTCTGAAAAGATGGGAAAAGGGAGCTGCCTACTTCTGGCTTCGGGAACTGGCAGAGAGGAGCAGAGCTGGGCCAGATGCGTCACCTCCCGAGCTCTGCTGCACCCAAGGGTTTCCAGGGTCCTTTTCCTTCATTTGGCTCTTTTCTTCTCTGGACTCTCCCGCCTTCAAGGATTGGACTCCTTGCAGGGAGCACAGAGCAGAGAACAGAGGAGGCCCATCTGAGGAGAGTGTGCTGGAGCAGATGGGGCACACAGAGAGCCCCCAAATCTCAGCCTCACCTGGAGAGCGGCTCCCTGCAAGCTGAGCCTCTGTGTACCCAGAAGTGACATAGGCATTCAGGAAAGGGACTGAGGGAGGAAAGAAGAAGCCATTCCTTTTCCCAGGGGCGCCTGCCCTGGGTTCCTGAGGGAGGCTCGGTGTTTACATCTGCAAAGGCCAGTCGCAAACAAGCCAGAGTGCAACGCCCTCCCTCAGACCCAGGGCCATCCTCAGAGCAGCTGGGAGGCAGCCTGTCCACCCCTACTGCAGGCAGGTCGCCCAGGCAGCCTCCTCTTAGAGCTCCTGAACTCCAGAGCATCAAATAGAAAAGTGAAAAACAGGCTGGGTGCGGTGGCTCACACCTGTAATGCTAGCACTTTGGGAGGCTGAGGCGGGCAGACCACTTGAGATCAGGAGTTTGAGACCAATATGGCCAACACAGTGAGACCCTGTCTCTACTAAAAATACAAATAAATAAATAAGCCAACCATGGTGGTCCACACCTGCAGTCCCAGCTACCGGCGAGGCTGAGGCAGGAGGATCATTTGCATCCAGGAGATGAAAGTTGCAGTGAGCCAAGATCGCACCGCTGCACTCTAGCCTGGGTGACAGAGTGGGACTCTGTCAAAAACAAACAAACAAACAAAGAATGAGAGAGAAAATAAATGCGATAAAATGTTAATAATGGGTGAATGTAGGTGAAGAGTATGTGGCAGGGTATTTTTTATTCTTGCAAATTTTGTGTAGGTTTGAAGTTATCTCAGAATAGCAAATGTAAGAATGATTCCTGCAGACACACGAGTGATTTCAGCTGTTCACAGGGCTCAGGCAGGAAGCAGATCTCTCGCCCCTCTCTGATCCGGATCACTTAGTCAAGTCCCTGAAAGCAGTGGATGGACAACCATGCCACCCTCTTTCTTCAAATACGCCTTGTTTTGTATCCTGCCCTTTTTGTGTAGCATTAGATCATGAGCATTTTCCTGTGCTATAAATATCCTCTCAAACATGTCGTTTCTTGTGGCTCCCTAGTGTTCTACCCATGATTTCCTCGGTTGCTCTGCCTTGGTGGAATTCAGTGATTCTTCTGCCCTTTCACCATTGTAAGTGATGCTTTGATGAACAGCTTTGTAAGTTCATCTGTGCTGCACCTCTGACCAGTCTCTTCTGGAAGAGTCTAAGGAAGGAGACAGGGGCATGGATCACTGACTTTTTTTTTTTTTTTTTTTTTT
>NW_016812144.1:0-1705 GCF_001698545.2 Rhinopithecus bieti | reverse complement strand
ACTTTTTTTTTTTTTTTTTTTTTTTAACGCAGTCTTGGCTCTGTCGCCCAGGCTGGCTTGCAGTGGTGCGATTTAGCTCACTGCAAGCTCCGCCTCCCAGGTTCACGCCATTTTCCTGCCTCAGCCTCCTGAGTAGCTGGGACTACAGGCACATGCCACCACGCCCAGCTAATTTTTTGTATTTTAGTAGAGACTGGGTTTCACTGTGTTGTGTTAGCCAGGATGGCGTTGATCTCCCAACCTCGTGATCTGCCCGCCTCGACCTCCCAAAGTGCTGGGATTACAGGCGTGAGCACTGCGCCCGGTTGACTACCTGCTTTTGAAGGCATTCTGTGGGTCCTGCCATGCTGCCTTCCAGCATTCCAGAAAGGTGGTCCCAGTGAACAACCCACCAGCACGGGGCCCTGCTCCACGGTGCCCCAGCAAGGCCAGTGTCCCTATACAGCAAAATTAAACCATTTGCCAACTCAAGGCACTCCAGATGGATCTCTCTGTTCTCTTTCATGACTGATGTGTCCATTTTGTTTCCTTCAGTGCATGAAGACTGCGCATTTTCCCGGGACTGTCAGGGTGGTTTTCTTACCAATGTGTGGTGGTTGTGAGGGTTCAATTGAGTTCAAAAGCACCCAATGCTTGCTGGCTGTTTGCCATGCCACTGCCCGGGTCACAGGCTGGGTCTGCTGCTCGCTGTCAGTGCCACTGTAGCCAGGCTGCTCACCTCACTGAACCTCAGTTTCCTTCTCTGTGAAAAGGGAGCACCTTTCTCACAGGGCTGTGGCGGAGTGAAGGCAGGTAAAGCACTTAGGAGGGCATCCTCCCAAGCCTGGTGCTCTACAAATGCTACTGGGATTTGCATAGGAAGGAAATTGACCCTTTGTCTTATTTATTGCCCATAGTTTCCTTCCGGAATCTGAAAGTGGAGTGCGGTGTGGCTGGCAGAGCAGACTGCCCAAGGGAGCCAGGAGAAGGGGAGGAGGGAAGGGGTGGGGCTATCTCCTCCAAGGCTGCTGTAATGCTGACCTAGAGAAGACCTCCAGAGTGGGGCATGTCCCACACTCAGCTGGCCCTGCTCCTGCCACCAGGCCTGGCACACATCGGGTGTTCCCTAAGCCACGTCAAGGAAGGAATGTCTAACTCTTGAAAACAGTCTAGAGCCATAAAGATAGTCCTGGTTGGACCCGGACCAAACCTCAAAATGGTCCCAAGGAAGGTTTCACAACTTCCTTTGAGAGATGCCTCTTAGTGTCGCCCGGCACAGGTCAGGAAGTCCTTCTTGAGAGCTAACCTCAATCCTTCCTGCTTGCCCTCCTCATGCTCGGGAGAGGAGGCAGCAAGGAGGGAGGGACAGGTGGGCCTCTCACCTCGGAGCCCAGATGAGGTCCCGAGAAGCTGAGGCTGGGCCCTGACTCAGCCTCAGCCCACACTATTTCCATTCCCTTCCTGTGACTCAACAGGGGAGGGGCCCTGGGGCCACTCACCTCTGTCTTCTCAACCTGCAACTCCCCCCACCCCTTCCTGGATTCCTGTGACGCAGGAATCCCTCTGGTCTGTGTGGAGGAACCCAGAGCAACTTGAGCCAGAAGTGGATGTCCAGGACGGCATGAGTCACCCCTCAAAATCAGGACCAGTGACGGCTTGAAGAGGCCACACCGTCTCCGGCAGCCTGGCCACTTCTCACTTCTCTGGGAAAGTGGCCTGGAGCTCG
>NW_016812143.1:0-529 GCF_001698545.2 Rhinopithecus bieti | reverse complement strand
TAGGTAGTAAACAAAGAAGTAGTAAGCAGGTTCCTATTACTATTATAACTCCTATTACAAGAGTTTTAAGTCCTCCTATTGCTGGGAACCAATTTCCAAACATGGCCCCAGGATGAAATCCTTGCCACACTTGAACGGGTACATGTGCCAGTTTTGTTATATCTTTGACTATGTCTTCAACTACTTGCCCCTGATCATCTATGTGTAGACAGCAATTAGTAAGGTGAAATTTTCCACAAATCCCTCCTTCAGCTGCTAGCAAGTAGTCGAGAGCCAGTCTGTTTTGGTAGATAACATTTCTCATCTGAGTCTCTTGCCGGGCAAGAACAGTCAAGGCTTGACTGGTTTTATTAGTAACAGTTTCTAAAACAGTTTGTAACCATATGATTCAGTTGAGCATGTAGATGGGGGTCCGATATCCCCATGAGCCATCTTCTGCCCAAGTGGCGGGTCCATAGTGTTGTATAATTTTTTCAGGGGGCCATTCATTATCTTTCCAATTACCTATGGCTATGCTTCGCTTTTACAT
>NW_016812142.1:0-944 GCF_001698545.2 Rhinopithecus bieti | reverse complement strand
TAAGTTCATTTTAGATTCTGGATGTTAGACCTTTGTCAAATCGGTATAGTGCAAACATTTTCTCCCATTATGTAGGTTGCCTGTTCACTTGGATGATAGTTTCTTTTACTGTGTGGAAGCTCTTTAGTTTAATTAGATCCCATTTGCCAATTTTGGCTTTTGTTGCCATTGCTTTTGGTGTTTTAGTCATGAAGTCTTTGCCCATGCCTATATCCTGAATGGTATTGCCTAGGTTTTCTTCTAGGATTTTATGGTTTTAGGTCTTACTTTTAAGTCTTTAATCCATCTTGAGTTAATTTTTGTATAAGGTGTAAAGAAGGGATCCAGTTTCAGTTTTCCACATATGGCTACCCAGTTTTCCCAACATCATTGATTAAATAGTGAATCTTTTCCCCATTGGTTGTTTGTGTCAGGTTTGTCAAAGATCAGATGGTTGTAGATGTGTGGTGTTATTTCTGAGGCCACTTTTCTGTTCCATGGGTCTATATATCTGTTTTGTTACCAGTACCATGCTGTTTTGGTTACTGTAGGATAAATCCACAAAGATGGGGAGAAGCCAGCACAAAAAGGCTGAAAATTCCAAAAACCAGAAAGCCCATTCTCCTCAAAATGTTCACAACTCCTCGCCAGCAAAGGAACAAAACTGGATAGAGAATGAGTTTTACAAATTGACAGAAGTCGGCTTCAGAAGGTGGGTAATAACAAAATCCTCCAAGCTAAAGGAGCATGTTCTAACCTAATGCAAGGATGCTAAGAACCTTGAAAAAAGGTTAGCAGAATTGTTAACTAGAATAACCAGTTTAGAGAAGAACATAAATGATCTGATGGAGCTGAAAAACACAGCATGAGAACTTCATGAAGCATACACAAGTATCAATAGCTGAATCGATCAAGCGGAAGAAAGGATATCAGAGATTGAAGATCAATTTAATAAAATAAAGCAA
>NW_016812141.1:64926-72737 GCF_001698545.2 Rhinopithecus bieti | reverse complement strand
GCTGTTGAGTGTATACCTAAGAGTTGAATTGCTGAGGATACGCACTTGCTCAGCTTTTAATAGCTACAGGGGAAAGGGTTTCTCACGTGGTTGTACCAACTTCTACTTTTACTAGCCATATGGGAAAGTCCTGACTGCTCTGCATTTTCTACAACGCAAGGTGTTTCTCTTTGATGTCATTTTAGCCATTCTGGTGTTTGTGTAATGGTTTCACATTGTAGTTTTATTTCACAGTTCCCTAATTATTAATGAATCAATGATTAGTATCTTTTCTTATGATGAATTGATGATAATGTCTTTCCATATCACTAATGATTAATGATTAATATTTTTATATGTTTACTGTCTATTTCATGATGTGAGAAGTGAATGTTAAATTCAGAATGCCACTGGATTCTCCATCTTCAATATGAACCCTGGAATTGACACAAGACCATCATAGCCCCAGTAATTTGGTCACCCTGATATGCTCAGAGACAACTTATTGTCTGATGCTCTGCCCATGTTAGTATTCAAGTTGCTACAATTAAGGTAGTAAGATTGCCCAAATACCAAATCAGAAAGCTGATTAGAGAGCCATACTTCTACTCTTTTAATATTCACCCTTCTATAGCTGTGGGTCACCCAATGTCCCTGTGCTGCCCCCTATCTGTACCCAAACAGCACTTGTTATCCCCTGTTTTCCCTCAAACTTATCCCCACCACGCACATGGAAGTTTTATGGCCTACATATCCTATTGTGTCTGCTCTATCATTGGTTGTCTGAAGACAAGTCCCCTTCCTGGACCCCACCTGGCCCCTTTTCCCAAGGCTGAGAGTACCCACTTCCATCCCCTAAACTACTCTGCCACTCTCTGCCATCACTCTTTAAGTACCTTNACATATCCTATTGTGTCTGCTCTATCATTGGTTGTCTGAAGACAAGTCCCCCTTCCTGGACCCCCACCTGGCCCCTTTTTCCCAAGGCTGAGAGTACCCACTTCCATCCCCTAAACTACTCTGCCACTCTCTGCCATCACTCTTTAAGTACCTTAAAGGCTCTCACGCCATCTGCACAAGACAGCCCATGGGTGTACTTGGTCCACGGTCCTTTGAGTCCAGTACTCTTACATAAAACTGGTAAGCTGTTGTTTCTAGATATTTTATTGGCATAATTCTTTTATCCACCTGAATAATTTCCTTAAAAAAGGGTAGCAATCATTTTACTCTGCATAATCCCCAGTCCATGAAGACTAGGATGGCAGAGGAGCTGTAATTGAGCAGGGGGCTGTGAGCCTAGGCTCTGGCCCACTCAACACCTCTTCTTCCTTCTCAGCCTAGTGAGCTTGGACACTCACCCAACAATCCTAGGGCTTCCTTATAAACTCTTTGCAAAGCCCTCTGTCAGGAGAGCCTTCCTCAGATGCAGGCCTCCCCATCGTGTTTCTACACAGGCATCTGTCTGCACAGACTGCAATTTTGTGCTCGGTTTTCAAGCACTGTCAACGACTTGTACTTTTCCCCCCCAAACCCAATTATATCTCACAATCATTTTTCTTGTTTTGTCAATGTAGCTATCCTTAACCGTTGCTTCCTGTAGACACACAGGTATACACTCTGCACTAGTCCACTCATCTCTCCTGCTCTCAACAGGCAGGTTGCAGACCGCCTGCCATTCCCTGCATTTCCTCATTCCACTCGGAAATGTTCACAGGCCCTGGCTTTCCACTCTTCCCGAAGCCATGTCTCTGCCTTCCTTCCAGGCCCAGCTCCAGACTGTTCTCTAGGAAAGAGATCTTTGTTACTGCCCTTACCTGGAAACTTCTCAGCATCTTACAACACAAGGGGTTCTCTGTCTCAATACATTTGCTTTCCTAGCTTCAAAACCATTCTCAGGTTAGGGTCCTCCTGGTAGGTGGATTTTATTCCTTTATCAGTCAGACTATCCGCATGAGTAGGGGGTTTGGTGCCTCTTACTTTCATGTTTTTGCCTCCCTGATATCATGTACAATCTCAAGTTGTTTTTAGTGTTGTGGACTTTGGATTGAACCCAGAGGGAGACAGGGCAGAGGGACCTTAGCAGTTTTTTCACAAATCAGCATGAGGCCTGGTGATAGGACCCTCTAAAGTTAAACAGCTCAGTTGTTCAGCATGCAAGCTGAAGTGGAAACAATTAGTGCTCCTGCTTAAATGACCAGATAATAACGATGCATAACTGCAGTTCACAGCACTCTCTCTATTCCCACTGTGATGACCCTGTAAATGATGGGTGCATGTTGGATCCTCCAGTCACTCCCCAATCACTTATGCTGTGCACCAGGCACTGCGCAAGGACCTCAGGTACAAAGACGACTCAGGCCCCTTCCTAAGCAGCTGAAACACATGCACAACAGTTCTTCCCATCTAGGCTGGATAAGGGCCAGTGGGCAGTAGCAGCTGAAGTAGGTCACAAGGTGGCATAAATGAGAAAAAAAACATGTGCATGAGACAGGACTAGATAGCCCATCTGTTTTCTGCAGTTCTCATAAATGAGGATATACAGGCTATGATGTCATGCAGACGACAAGCTCAGTGCTCAGGAGCATTCACAAGCCCCCTGCACTCTAAAGCACCTCATCTCGAGTCTCTGGAGTCTATGATGAGAACTAAGGCAGTGATTTCCACCTCTCCAGGATGCTAGGCTTGGAGTGGTATTTCATGGAGGAGATTTTGTGTGATATCTTCCACTTGACTCTTAGTCAGCACTCAGAGGAGAGTGAACACGTGTTTCTGGGCAGCGAGGGCTGGGAAATGTGAGCGGCTGAGGTGAGGACTTTGTTCTAGGAGGGGCTTTCTAATGCTGTGATGGACTGAAGGGTGGTCTGTGTTGGGCCAAGGGGCTGCTTTTTAGGTGATCCATGAAATAGGATAACGGCAGTTTTTATGTACAACCCCATGAGGCCCTTTCTCTTGGCAAGGGTTTTTCCCTTCTTGAGCTGGTTGTCAGACTACAGCCTTTCATAGCAGTTTCTTCCTGTGACACTGTGTACTGATCCTTCCAAAAACCTGGATGGCAAGGATGTGTTTTAAGTGTTTGAGGTTAGTCCTCTCTCACTGGGACAATTTGAAATCCCCATCTTCTACCGTGCAATTTGTTATTCTGGGCTGGAATCAGACAGACTCTTCTCCACTACCCCATCTCCTCCTTCTAGACTGGAAAAGCTCAGTCACGGTTCATATATATACTCAGTTCTGGTAGATCCTGCACAATAATTTTCTGAAGTACTTTTACAAACTTTATCTCCCACCAGCAATGTATGATTCTTCAGGTTGCCTCCCATTCTCCCCAACACGTGTTATGTGCCAGCATTCTGGTGGTGTCAGTGGTTACTTCAATTTCTATTGCCCTGGGGATTAATGAGGTTGTGTGCCTCTTTATACCAATACCATGCACTCTCAATCATGATATCTCTGGAAAGTTTATGACATCTGGTAGTGTGTGTTCTCTAGCTTTGTTCATCTTCTTAAATATTGCTTTGCCTACACTTTATGCATTGAATTTCTTTATCACTTTTAGAAGCTGTTGTCAAATTCCACAAAAATGTGTCGATTTTGGATGACATTGTGTTACAATTGTAGATTAATATCAGGAGAATTTATATTTTAGCAATAATGACACTTGCAATCCATAAATATAGTATATGCTCCATTTGTTCAGAGTATTTGGTAGCCCCTTATGGTTATGCTTACCTTAATTGATACAGAATATTCCTGCAATGCACAAGCTAAAGCAATATCACTAACACATAGGTAAATCAGAGTCTTTATTAAATGTATTTTTCATTATCTTGGGATTTGGTGTCTGTTCCTGAAAGTGCTGGTTTTCACACTTGAATGTTCTTCAGAATGCCAGTGCTACTGGCCGGGGGACCACGCTTGAATAACCCCTGCCTTAAAGACAGGTAGAGGAAATAGGTACATTAGTTCAGAACCTGTCCTAGGTGCTGAGGATACAAGAGGGTGTAAACATGGTCTCTTTACTCCAGAGCATCTCTGGCTGATGTGGGAAGCAGGACCACAGCAGATGACTATAATGTATCATAGAATATGCTTTGTGATTTTTACCTGTTAACCTGAAAGCTCAGCAAAGGTTGGCTTTTCTTAGGCAAAGAAAACAAAACAAAATATAGTGTTGACTGGATGGGTGAGCCCCCATTGAGTAAATTACAAGAGATTTTAAATGTGTAGCTGTGTCCACACTGGGGAGAGATGAATGAATAGTGTGAATATATAGTGATAAATTGCTGTGAAATATGGCTTTGTCATCCGTTTTTTTGTCTGCTCCTTGATGGGATTTTAAATAACTCAAAACCACAGAAGTGTGTCCATGGTTTTTCATGATTGTCGTAGGTCTGTTGGCATGATAGACAAACATCACAACTGTTTTAATACAAAATGCTCTTAGAAATTGGGTCTTCATTAAGATAGAGGTAAGTGGCTAAATGTTGGACATACTATTTTAAGTGTGTGTTTCTTAGTGTGTATTTTGCAGAAATGACCACTTTCAGTTTGCGAGATAATTGACATGTGATGGAACTTGACATACTGTTTTAGGTTCCATGCTTTATTAAGTAACCCTTTCTATTATTGCCCACAAACAGAAAAAGCTCTCCTGACCCCTGCAACATTTCAGGATGAGAGTTGGAATGATTCATCACTCACCACTAATTGTGCCATCTTAGGTGAAAGAGTGGGAGGGTGGAAGATGGAACATTGCTGGATTCAGGATGGCTGCAGACCAGCAGAGGTGCCTTATCTCCTGGTATTTTCAAGCACCTAGAATCTCATTTCTCCTGGGAATTTCTCAGTTTCCAAGAGAGGATCCTTCAGGAGAGAGAAAAACTGAGCAGCTGAGCAGAGCTACCAAAATGCCACAGTAAGGAAGCTGCTCAATTTAAGTGAGAATGAAACTGCAATTAGGTGTGACTTTTTACAGAGCAACTGAGTGTTTGTATTTTGGAGTTAACATGTTTCAAACCAATGGAAAGTTGTTTAAATAAGAAAAAATGGTGAAAATATAGTATTATATGGAAATAATTTTAACAAGATTTATTCCCTTGTAAGAGATATACTTACTTGCTCTTGTTAATATGTTGGTTTTGTTGTTTGATATTATTATCATAGTAAAATTCATGCACTTTGTGGGTATGGGCATCACAGAATGTAAAATTAGGCAGTTGGGCAAATGATGTTTTCTCCGTTTGGGTATTTGCATATAAGTTGCAACAGTACTTTTTGAGGAATATTAACAGAATGGCTCTGGGTAATTTCTGGTGTTTCCTGTTTTTGCTTAAATTGGAAAATAGGCTGACATACAGAAGATTTGATTGAGTATTCACTGGAATAGAGTCAGAGCAAGGTGACAGTGGACCATTGGGAGTTTTGCAACTATCTTGTTGGTCATTGTTCTGTGGAGGGAATGGAATTTTTAGTTTGGATGTTACATCACTGTTGCTGATAATTTTCATTGTGTTGTTAATAATAATTATTGTTTTCTTTAGGCAACTATAGCACAGAATGGAAGAAAGCCCAGAGCGAATTACATGAGGGCAAGAACGAGGATTAGAAGTCTAAAAACACTAAAGAGACTTTTATGTCAAGAATGCAGGAAAATATATTTTAGGAAGAGAAAGCTCAAAGACACAGAAGTAAACAAGCAGACAGGATCTCTACCCTCATGGAGCTTTCAGTTTAGCTGGCAAAGCAGGCATTAAACTAGTCTCAGTAAGTGAAATTGGGATTCACATACACAATGAAAGTACAGAAAGCTATGGGAGAATATCACAAGGTCTTGACCTACTGTAGGGGAGATCAGATCGGGGTAGTGGGGATCTCGTTTGAGTCAGCGGTGATTAATTTGAAATTGGAAGCGTGAATATGAATTAGCCAGGCAAGGAACAGTGGGAGAATTTGGGAGGTGTCCCTCAGACTGAGAGAATAACTCTTTGGAAGGCTCTGAGTGAGGAAGGAGCTGGGACTATTGGAGTCAAAACAAATAGCAATGCTTCTAGTGTGATTACAGCATAGTAAGCTGAAGGGAGAACAGTGCAAGATGGCTCATAGGAGCATTGAAAATGTAATAGCCTATGCTAAGTGAGATTGAAATGCAAGAATTGTTGTGGTATATGGTGTTGGAAGGGATTAAAGGACTCAGGGCTATGTACATGCTGCAGTTGATAAACTGTGTGTGAACAGAAGCCCCTCCAGATGAGTACATTCCATGCAAAAGACCAGAGGATACACCATTTACTGAAGCCATAAAGAATGCACTGCTAAAGGAGATACTATAATCTCTAAGAAGTTCAATAGTGACTCTCCTCTTCTGTACTAAATGTAGGAACTGAGTATAGGAGATGCTGCTGAAGATCTTCACTTGTTACAGGACTTGGGAATATAAGACCCTGAAACAATGGTGATGTGGCAGCTCTTAACCACCAGAAGCCAAGCAAGGGTTTACATTGTCATAATGATACACAAGTTAACAAAGGCAGCCAAGGAGGTTGGAGGTGTTGAGAGTCATGGAGATGATTAATAGAACACGGTACTCCTATGCAAAAATAGAGAGACAGATGATAAGAATACTACTTTGCTTGTACTAGCAAAAAAAAAAAAAAAAAAGTATAAATGATTAGGGTGTCTGAAGGAAGTTGCTCACATAAAAAAGCACAAATCCTTGTACAATTTCTAGACCTAAGACAGTTTTTACACTCTTTAACCCTCTCTAACAGTGCAGCTGCCATGACACTGCAGATCTCCAGGTGTCCACATCAACTGAGACCCTATACCCAATAGGAGGTAAGAAAACACAAATAGCAGACATAACATCCTTACTAGTTGTGCAGCAAGTATTGACACATTGAACCTTTATAACTGGTATACAAAAACTAAAATAGGAGTGCTATATGTATCAAAAAGCTATAGGAATCACTATACTTAAAATTTGAAACCATTATAACTACAGTTGCCACTAACATTCACTAGTACAACAAAGATCTTGTCAGTTAATGAGACTAGAAATAAAAGTTTGGCTTTTTTTCCTATTTAGGTAATCTGAAGGAAGCAACCATTAAAATTTCAGAAATAATAAGTTCTGTTTAAGTAATTGAACAATTCTGTGGAATGATACAGAAAAGTCTGTATCATTCCACAAATATCAAGTGTTGTCCCATACACTGCCAATAGCCCCAATTCCATAAATTACCTTCATATAGGCATATACATGCAAGAACTACAGGAAAAACCATAAAACATCACTGAAGGCTATAAAGAAGAGGTATGGGCTGGGCGTGGTGGCTCACATCTGTAATCCCAGCACTTTGGGAGGCCAAGGCGAGTGGATCTCTTGAGGCCAGGAGTTCAAGACCAGCCTGGCCAACATGGCAAAACCCTGTCTCTACTAAAATACAAAATTAGACAGTTGTGGTGGTGCACGCCTGTAATCCGAACTACTACTCGGGAGGCCTGATGCAGGAGAATCGCTTTAACCTGGGAGGCAGAGGTTGCAGTGAACCGAGATCATGCCACTGCACTCCAGCCTGGGTGACAGAGCAAGATTCTGTCTAAAAAAAAAAAAAAAAAAAAAGAGGTACATTAAGTGAGAGATACACCATGTTTCTTGATGTGATAGATGGGTATGTCAAATGAATTCATAAATTCAAGACCATCCCAAATAATATCCCAACAATTTAAGAAAATAGGTTTTAAAAAGAAACCTAACAAGATGCTTTAAAAATTTATCTGTCCTAAAATATAGACAAGACGACATGGTAATTTGAAGAAATGTACCTCTTTTT
>NW_016812141.1:60489-63324 GCF_001698545.2 Rhinopithecus bieti | reverse complement strand
AAAAAAAAAAAAAAAAAAAGAGGTACATTAAGTGAGAGATACACCATGTTTCTTGATGTGATAGATGGGTATGTCAAATGAATTCATAAATTCAAGACCATCCCAAATAATATCCCAACAATTTAAGAAAATAGGTTTTAAAAAGAAACCTAACAAGATGCTTTAAAAATTTATCTGTCCTAAAATATAGACAAGACGACATGGTAATTTGAAGAAATGTTAAACAATGTGGGTAGTTTGACAACAAGGTATCTAGTGAATTTTTAAAAAGAATGGTAATGGTATACTAATTCATGACTGGACGAATGGAAATGAAGAGAGACTCTGGAAGCAGACACATCACATATGGGAATTTGTATTCAAGAAACAAGCCATTGTAAGCCAGTGGGGAAAAGGTGGAATATTTTCTTTTAATGGTGTTGGGAAAATAGGTTATCCACTTGGGGAAAGAGTTATGGAGGAGTCCATAACTATTATTTCTGAGAGCATTCACTTACAAAAAAAATGAGATAGATAAATACCTAAATGAGAAATCAAAGCTATAAACATTTTAGAAAATAAATACAATGCCAATTTTATTAACTAATGGTAGAGAAGGATTTCTTGAAAACAAAAGTAATTATTAAAAAGATTGATAAGTTTGACAGCGTAAGATTTTAAATGTCTTACAAGTAAAGATAATAATGGAGAAAAATTGGAAGAAAATGTTTGAAATGTAGATAAGAGACAAAGATAAACATATGGAATATGTAAGGATTTTATGCAAACTCATGAATTCAATGAAAGTAATAGTAAAATGTCTAGAGATAAGCACATAGTATGCGCAAAAACATTAATTGTAATTATAAGTAAATGTGCAAGACTAACACCAGGAATATCTTAAAACTCATAATCAAGGTTGTGATGATTCCTGGGCCCAAGAGATCATGAGCAGAAGGTTAAAAAAAATGGAGCTCTCTAACTGCAATAGTCCTCCCCGAAGCACTGTGCAAAAAAATCCCTTGAACTCGTGGTTTCTACACTGGAAAAGTGACATTAAGGTGGATAGTCAGCTTGCCCACAAACTTGGGTTGCTTCACAAGAAAACCATTCCTGCCTCACCCCATGAGAAGAATCACAGGTGCCTGTAGGGTGAAAACTCCTGAGGACAGCTAGAGAAAGGATAAAGATGTGGCTAGCACCACCCTGCACATGAAACTTAGTGCCTCTTCTTTATTGCAACCAAGAGACATCAAATCAGAGAGGCTATTTAGCAGCACCACACAGTAGATGGCACACTACAGAGATCCTTTGGGCCACAGACTTGTAGCCAGCCTTCTCACAAAACCGGGGTATGTTCTTCGTGAAGTCCTGTCCAGGACAGGCAGTGCTCCAAATTTTCCAACAGCCTCAGCAACCCCGGGCTTAGGGAGACATCTAGTGCCAAAAAGGAGGCAGCAATCTCATGCTAAGGGAACTTAATAGTCAATTGACTCAAAACCTCTAGACAAACATACCCTAGCAAAAGCAAACCAAGCCAGACACTGAAGACGGGAATAAACAACTATTCCTTCAACGCAAAGACATAGGCATGCGTCCATCAGAAACATGGGCAAACAGGGAACCATGACCTCCTCAAATGGTCAAGACAAGGAGCCAGCTAATGACCCTAATGAGATAATGCTGTGTGAACTCTCAGATCATGAATTCAATGCAGTAGTTTTGGGAAACTCAGTGAACTCAAAGCACAGAAAAGCAATAAATGAATCTATCAGAGACATTTAACAAAGATATTTAAATAATTAAAAGACACAAATTCTGGAACAGAAATACAATAGCCAAAATGAAAAACACATGGAGGGTCTCAACAGCAGAAGTGATCAAGCTGAAGAGCAAATTAGTGAGCATGAAGACAGGATGTGTGGAAAATACACATTTATAGGAAAGAAAAAAATGTCAAAAGTGAAGAATGCGTATGAGTTCAGAATAGCCTCAAAAAAGAAAATCTGAGAGTCATAGGCCTTTAAGGGGGAGTTGAGAAAGAGCAAGGGGTAGAAAGTTTATTCAAAGAGACAATAATAGAAAACTTTTCAAACATAGAGAAACATATAAATATCCAGGTACAGGAAGGTCAAGTATCACCAAACAGATTCAGCCAAAGGAAGCCTATACCAAGGCATATGATAAGCAAAATCTCAAAGGTCAAGGACAAAGCGAGGATCCTAAAAGCAGCAAGAGAAAACAAGCAAATAACATATGAAGGAGCTCTGATTTCTCTGACAATGGACAGAAGTCCTTTAGGCCAAGAGGGAGAGGGATGGCATATTCAACGTACCAAAGGAAAAAAAAAATCCAACAACCAAAAATATTGTGCCCAGAAAAGCTATCCTTCAAACATGAAGGAAAGATAAAGACTGTTCAGGAAAAAGAAGAATTGATGAAATTCATCACCACCAGACCTGTATTACAAGAAATACTAAAGGGAGTTTTCAATTAGCCAGAAAGAGATGCTAATTTGCAAGAAAAAATCATCTGAAACTATAAAACTCAATGATAAAAGTAAGTACACAGGCAAATTCAGAATGCTTTAATGCTGTAATTGTGATATGTAAATGGCTCTTACTTTTACTGTAAAGACTAAAACACAAATTTATCAAAACTGATGTTAACTACTATAATTTGTTGAAGTATATAATGTAAAAGATGATAATTGAGGCAACAGCATAATTGTGGGTGGATGGAGTTAAAGTATAAAATTGTTTAGTTGTTGCTTTGTTTGTTTGCTTCTTTTCATTGTGATAAAAGTTATCATCAGTTCGAAATAGCTTATTACAGAGTTTTTTTTTTTTTTTTTTT
>NW_016812141.1:41022-59839 GCF_001698545.2 Rhinopithecus bieti | reverse complement strand
TTCTCATTAGCACATGAAACATTCTCAAAGAAAGACTGTATTATAGTCCAAAAAACAGGTTTCAATAAGTGCAATAACATTAAAATCCTATGAAGCACCTTTTCTGACCAAAACACTATGAAAATGGAAATAAAAAAACAGGAGGAATTTTAAAAATGTACAAATACATGGAAATTAAATTACATGCTCTGCAACAACCAAAAGGTCGATGAAGAAATTAAAAAGAAAATTTTAAAAATTTCTTGAAACAAATAAAATTGGAAGCATAATATATCAAAAACTATGGTAAGCGTCAGAAGCAACACTAATAGCAAAGTTTATTACAATAAATGCTTTCATCAAAAAGGTAGAAAGACTTCAAATTAAAAAATGAATGATGGACTTTAAAGAACTAGAAAAGCAAGAACCAACCAAACCCCAAATTAATAGAAGGAAAAGAATAATAAAGATCAGAGCAAAACATAAATAAAATTTAGACTAAAAGAAAACCCCGGAAGATCAATAAAACAAAAGGTTAGTCTTTTGAAAAGATAAATAAAATTGACAAACCTCTAGCTAGACTAAGAGAGAAGGATGAGAGTAAGATGACCAAATAGAACCGTATAGTGATTGTTCCCCGCCACAGGAACACCAATTACACAACTGTTCATGCAAGACAACACCATCACAAGAATCAAAAAAATATCAGGTTAGTGATTACAGCACCTGGTTTAACATAATATTGGTTGGTGCAAAAGTTATCATGGTTTTTGCCATTGCTTTTAATGGTAAAAACTGCAATGACTTTTGTACCAATCTAATATCAAGGAATGTGGTTTTAAGATGGTAGGAAACATAGTTTTGGATTGGATACACCACCCATCCTCCAAGCCCCTGCAGCATCATGCAGAGAGATAATCTATACTTGGAAGAAAGAGAGTGAAGTGAAGTGATTGTGGAACTATGCTTTGGAATTCAGTTCTGCTCTGTCACAGTGGAACACAAAATGGCAGAATTCTGCTGGTGCCCACAGAAAAAGCAATTAGACCAGCCACAGCCAGAGGCTAATTCTTAGCCCCAGTGGAAGGAACTCAAATTCTGGCTGGCTCCACCACTAGCTGACTAAAGCAGCCTGGGTCTCAGAATAAATTGGAGAGGCAGTCAGGCCAAAAGGACGTAGTCCTTGAGCAAGCCCTGTTGCTGCACTGGGCTCACAGGCAGTGGACTTGGGTTGCGAATCACCCAGTGAGACACCAGTTGTGGTGGCCATGGGAGTACCTGTCTGCCCCCCCCAAACTCCAGGCAGTGCAGCTTGAGAAGAGCTTCCTTCTGCTTTGGGAAAGCAGAGGGAAGTGTCCCGAGGATGTTGTCTTGCAACTGCAGTGCCACTTCAGCCACTGTAATATTCCTGAAGAAATTAAAAAGATTTCTGAAGCCCCTGAGTGCAGACCATAGATCATATATATTAATAGCATTTCTAGACCTACTCTGGACCAGAAGGGAACCTGCTGCCCTGTTGGGACAGACCCAGTCCTGGTAGGATTCACAACCTGCTGACTAAAGAGCCCTTGGGACTTGAATAAACATCAGTGGTAGCCAGGTAGTAGTTGCCACAGGCCTTGAGTGAGACCCAGTACTTTACTGGCTTCAGGTGTGACTCAGTGCAGTGCCAGCAGCGGTGGCCACAGGAGTGCTTTCATCACTCTTCCCCCTACTCCTGGGAACCCAGCATGGAGAGAGACTCCTGATGACAGAAAGAGAGGGAAGAGAGGGAGAGACTTTGTTTGATAGCCCAGGGAATTCTCCCTGATCTTACCCAGGCCCACCAAGAGGATGCTTCTAGGAGTCTGCAAGAGTCACAGGGATACTGGGCTTGGGGAGCCCCCTAGTGGTAATATGACTGCAATGACTACAGGCTTAGATTACCACATTCAATTCTCTTTGAATACCTGGAATGCCTTCTCAAGAAAAATGGGTACAAATAAGCCCAGACTGCTCAGACTGGAATGAATACCTAACTCTATAATGCCCAGACATAAACAAATGTCCAAGAGCATCAAGAACATTCAGGAAAACATGACCTCACCAGACTAATTAAATAAGGCTTTGGTGATCCATCCCAGAGTGATGGAGATATGTGAACATTCAAGCAGAGAATTCAAAATAGCTGTCTTTAGAAAGTTCAATAAAATGTAAAGACCACACAGAGAATGATAGAATGATTTCAGAATTCTATCAAAGAAAATTAACAAAGAGATTGAAATAAGACAATCAAGCAGAAATAACAGAGCTGAAAAATTCAACTGACAAACTGAAATATGCATTAGAATCTCTCAACAACAGAATTGATCAAGCAAAGGAAAAAGTGAATGAGAAGAGAGGTTATATGAAAAACACACTCGGAGGAGGAAAATATACAAAATAATATGCAAAAATATACAAAAAAGCATGTCTACAAGGTCTGGAATAGCCACAAAATAGCCAATCTAAGAGTCATTGGCAATAAAGAGGAGATAAAGAAGAAAATTAGGGTAAAAAGCTTATTCAAAGAAATAGTAACAGAGAACTTTTCAAACCTAGAGCAAGATATAAGTATCCAGTTATGATAAAATCATAGCATACCAAGCAGATCCAACCAAAATAAGACTAGCTCAAGGTATTTAATAATCAAACTTTCAAAAGTCAAAGATAAAGAAAGATCCTAAAAGCAGTAAGAGAAAAGAAACAAATAACCTATAAAGGAGCTCCAATGTGTCTGGCAGCAGAATTCTGAGCTAAAACATTACAGGCCAGGAGAGAGCAGGATGACATATTCAAAGTGCTGAAGAAAAAACCTTCCACCCTAGAATATTATATCCAGCAAAACATCCTTCAAATATGAAGGAGAAATGACTTTTTCAGACAAACAAAAGCTGGGAGATTGTGTCAACACCAGGTCTGTACTACAAGAAATGCTGAAGGAATTTCTTAAGTCTGCAAGATAAGGACGTTAATGAACAAGAAATCATCTGAAGGTATAAAACATACTGCTAATAGTAAGTACACAGACAAATACAGAAAACTCTAACACTGTAATTGCAATGTGTGTACGACTTGTATTTTGAGTAGAAAGATTAAAAGACAAACCTAGCAAAAATAATTACCATTTCAACTTTTTAAGAGATAGGTAGTATAAATAAATATAAATAGAGACAACAAAAAGTCAGAAGGTAAGCCTGGGAGATGGAGTTACAGTGTAGGGTTTTTTAGTTTTATCTGTTTTGTTCTGTTTTGTAATCAGAGAGAATTACTCATCAGTTTAAAATAATGGATTATAAGATGTTATTTGCAAATCTTATGGTAACCACAAATTAAAATCCCACAACAGATACACAAAAAATAGAAAGCAAAAAATTAAAACATACTACCAGAGAAAATGATTTCTCCCCTCTTGAAGGCAGAAAGGAAGAAAGAAAAAAGAAGAACAACAGAGCCAAACCACACATTAGTAGAAAAATAAATAATGAAGATCAGAGCCAAAGAAAATATTTGACACCAAAAATACAATACAAAAGATCAATGAAACAAACAATTGTGTTTTGAAAAGACAAGCAAAACTGAGAAAGCTTTAGCCAGACATACTAAGAAAAAAACAGAGATTACCCAAATAAAATCAGCGATGAAAAGGAGACATAAGCCGATGCCACAGAAATTCAAAAGGTCATTTGAGAGTATTATGAACAACTATATGCCAACAATTTGGAAAACATAGAAAAAGATGGATAAATTCCTGGAAACAAACAAAACAATTCAATCCCAAGATTGAACCAGGAGGAAATTGAAAGCCTGAATAGACTAATAATAAGTAATGATACAGAAGCTGTAGTAAAACATCTCCCATCAAAGAAAAGCCTATGACCTGATGGCTTCACCTTTGAATTCTACCAGACATTTAAGAAAAAGCTAATAACAATCCTCCACAATCTATTCCAAAAAATCAAGGAGATCAAATACTACTAAATTCATTGTACGAGGCCAATATTACCCTGAAAACAAAACCAGAAGAAGACACACTAGAAAACAAAACTATGTGCCAGTATCTCTGATAAATATAGATACAAAAATCCTCAACAAAGTACTAGCAAACTGAATTCAACGATGTATTAAAAAGATGATAAAGTGGGGTGTAGCCCAGCAACACAAAGATGGTTCAGCATACATATCATCATGACAGAATGAAAGACAAAAACCATATGTTCATTTTGATTGCTGCTAAAAAAAAAAGTGTTCAATGAAATTCAACAGTCCTTCATGGTAAAACCTCTCAACAAACTGGGTGTAGAAGGAACATACACCAAAACAATGAAGACCATATGTAACAAACCCACAGCTAACATCAAACTGAATCGGGAAATATTGAAAGCCATTCCTCTAAGATCTGGGACGAGACAAAGATATCCACATTCACCACTTTTATTCAACATACGACTGAAAGTCCTTCCTTTCAAGAACAATTAGGCAAGAGAAAGAAATAAAGGGAAACTACAATGAAAAGGAAGAAGTCAAATCATCCTTGTTTGCACATAATATAATATATTTAGAAAAGCCTAAACACTTAACCAAAAAATGGATGGACTGATAAACAAATTCAGTAAAGTTGCAGGATACAAAATCAAACTTAAAAAACCAATAGCATTTTAATATATCAACAACATACTATCTGAAAAAGAAGTCAAGAAAGCATACCCATTTATAATAGCAACAAAATAATACATAGGAATAACTTTAACCAAAGAGAGGAAATAGCTCTACAATGAAAACTACAAAACACTGATGAAATAAATTGAAGAAGACACAAAAAATAGAAAGATATCCCATGTTCATGAACTGGAAGAGAGTATCGTTAAACTTTGGGCACACAACCCAAGCAATATGGAGATTTAATGCAATCCTTATGAAAATACAAATGACATTCTTCACAGAAGTAGAAAAAACCAATCCTAAAATGAGGATGGAACCACGAAAGACCCCAAGTGGCAAAAACAATTCTCAGCAAAAAAAAGAAAACCGGAGGCATCACACTACCTGCCACAAAACTATGGTAACTAAACAGCATAGTCCTGGCATAAAAACAGAAACATAGACCAATGGAACATTATAGAGAACCCAGAAATGAATCCACACATTTGCAGCCAACTTATTTTTGACAAAGGTGCCAACAGACATTGAGGAAAGGATAGTCTCTTCAATAAGGACTGCTAGAAAAACTGGATATCCATATGCAGAATAATGAAACTAGACTTCTGTCTCTCACCATATTCAAAAATCAAATCAATATGGATGAAAGGATTACATCTAAGACGTGAAACTAACAAACTACTAGAAGAAATCATTGAGGAAATGCTTCAGCACACTGGCCTGGGCAAAAAATTTTTTTCATAAGACCATGAAAGGACAGGCAACCAAAGCAGAAATACACACACGGGATTTTATCAAGCTAAAAGCTTCTGCACGGCAAAGGAAACAAACAGTGGAGTGAGGGAAAAATCTAAAAAGTGGGAGAAAATATTCACAAACAGGCCATCCAACAGGGATTGGTACCAATGTATGAGGCACTCAAATAACTCAACAGTAAAAGGCCAAATAATCCGATTTTAAAAGGGGAAAATGATGTTAATAGATATTTCTCAAAAAAAGAGAGATGGCTATGAGGTACATTTGAAAATGCTCCACATTACTAATTATCAGGGAAATACACATCAAACCCACAATGAAATATAATCTCAACCCAGTTAAAATGACTATTAACAAAAAGATAGAAATAACAAATGTAGTTGAGGATGTGGAGGAAAGGGAACTTTCATACACTGTTGGTAGGAATGTAAATTCGTTCAGCCTTTATGAAAAACAATATGGAGGTTCCTCAACAAAATAAAAAGAACACATGATCAAGCAATCCCACTTCTGGGAATACGTCCACAAGGAAATTGTTATGTTAAAGAGATATCTACACTAAAGCAATCAACCTTAGTGGCCATCAGTGGATGAATGGGTAAAGGAAATGTAGCATATATACACAATGGAATAATATTCAGCCATATAACAAATGAAATCCTGTCATTTGTAGCAACATGGATGAGCCTGGAAGTCAGAGAGTGTGTTAAGTGAAAAAAGCCATGCACAGAAACATAAATATCATGTGTTCTCACTCAAATGTGGGAGCTAAAAATTGATCTCATGAAGGCAGAAAGTAAAACAATGACTACCAGAGGTTTGGAAGGGTAGGGGAAAAAGGGATGAAGACAGGTTGTGTTTGGGCACAAAAATACAGCTACAAAAACAGAATAATTTCTAGTATTTAATAGCCCAGTGGGGTGACTATAGTTAGCAATAATGTACTGTATATTTCAAAATTGCTAGAAGAGAAGATTTGGAATGTTCCTAACAGAAAGAAATGATAAATATTTGAGGTGATGGATATTTCAACTATCCTGATATGATTATTGCACATTGCATGTATCAAATTGTCACATGCATCCCACAAATATGTACATTTTGTCTCAATGAAGCATGCACAAAGAGGCATGTATAAGAATATTCACTGCAGCCTTGTTTGTAAAAAGTGGAAATTTCAAAACATTCTAGGTATCTATCCATTGAAGAATAATATGTGGTTGTTTAAAGAATGTGATCTCTGTACAAATTGTCTTAAGTTATTCTCCAAGACACATTGTTCAGTGAAACAAAGCAAATTGTTCAATGATGTTTGTGTTGGTCTGTGCATTCTGACAAGTGGATGCCAAGATAGGATTAAAGATCATTTAAACTCCCTGTAGGAGTTCTGTGACACACATACTCCTGGCCACCACTGTCCACTACTTATACAACAAAGATAAACTTCTTTACTAAGATTTGGAGAACAACTCCATAATAGTTTCTGTGGGCCTTTCTTCCTGAGGGAAAATCAGAAGAGATGTTACTGCAGTGGATCTCAGGGCCATCACTGGTATTCATCCTCTTCCTCTTTCACTATTCATTTAAATTTCCTGCTTCAACAGCTATCATTTTGAAAGACTTTGCTGGCTTACCTGGTGGTATGATCAATATTTTTATTCCGAGGAAGATGAACCCTTGATAATTGTGTGCTTCTCAATTCAGGATGATTGTACATGTTCATTCACAGTTACAATGGGAAGAAAGTGTTAGGAGGCACCAAAGTGAATCACTCAGACTTCACACATATTTCTCCCTGCCCTCGTTGTGTTGTGATAACCTTATCCCCTCCTCCTGATCAGGAGCCATTACCCTGCCAGTATGGTGACTCCTCTACGCACCTGCTAGCTTCTGAGTACCAGTCCAGAATGACAACAGAAGGTGTAGGGGAGTTATAACTTATAGTCCAGTGGGGGTATATTCTGAGTTCTCCCAAGAAAAGTGAAATCAGAAAGTCTCTTTGGAGCCAAGACCTCCAACAGTCCAGAACAGAGTTGTGAGTACAAAATCCATAATGCGTGATCAGGAGTGATAGTAAGTGGGGTCACTCTTGCCTCTACCACTAGGTTCCTGGACCCATGCATCCTCCTCACTGAGGAAAAGATGCCTTATAAGTTTTCTGATTTAATAAATACAGTGGTTCCTGAAAGATGGCAACCCATTTTCCCAGAGTGTTTCCTCTGAGTTGTGCTTCAGTTGTGCATTGAGATTATTCTAGCATTCTCTGAGAATGTCTGTCTCTGGATTTTATAACATGTGATATGTCCAGTGGATCCCATAGTCAATGCTGTACCTACTTTTCCATATAATGGGCCTCTTCATCAGGTGCTATGCCATGAGAAATCCCATGCTCGTGTATTCAGGTATTCCATAAGTTCCCAAGTAGTTCTGCTGAGTGAAGTACTGTAGGCAAGGAAGGAAATGCATACCTTGGATAGGGATTGATCCCTGTGAAGATAAACTCGACTGGCTACGACAAGGAATAGTGTAATATTGGATACTCAGAGTTGGTTCCAGTTGCTTACAAGTTGAACACCCAGAGGCAGTAGACAATAGATTGGCCTTAGTAAGTGGAAGTCCATACCATTGGATCCATATGAAGCCTTCATCTCTGCCAGTATGGCCATTTCATTCATGTGCCCATTGCTAGTTTTGCAGTGGCCTACAACACGGGCTGACTAATTTCAACTGGTTGAATGGTTTTGTTTACTTGCTTTTCAGTTCCTCTTCCATGGTGTAGACTTTGTGATGAATGTTAATGTGTATTACAAAAACCTTCACACTTTGTGTCCATTCCAACATGTCTAACCACATGCCTCTACCTCAGACCTCCTTGTCTCTGATTTTCCAATCATTTTCTTTCTAGGCCCCAAACTAGACAGCTAAGATATCGGCCACTCCCCAGAAAGCTGTATAGATTTTTACTTCAGGTTATTTCTCCTTCTACATCGGGGGGCTGGCCAAATACGTTACTCAAAGCTCTGCACATTGGTAAGATTTTCCCTTTTTTGGCCACTCCTGAATGTGACTCTAATGGAGCCAATTTCCAATTCTGGTAACCACCTGTATGTTGGGTTAGGACATCTCTAAACCAAGCTTGGGGTTTTCTATCCATTTTCAGCTGATCATTCAGGATTCTCCACACAGCTATAGGTGTCAACTGAAACAGTGGAAATTATGCAATTTTGGTGGATGTCACAGAGGTCTGGGCTACGAGCTATGCAACTTATTTATGGCATATATCTCTGCCTGGGCTCTATCCTTGATATTCAGTTTCCAGCTTCTGATGAACAGCTGCCTCACTCATCTAACTTTATGATTTTGTTTATCTGAGAAACCTCAGCTCATAATGCAAATGCATGGTCACTTGGTATCTCAGATATGTTCTATCTCTATCTGGGCCCAGAAACATATCAACAGCTGTTTATTAAAGGGTAAGTAACTATCTGCTGAACTCTCTGCTGTGGATGGCATGGCCCTACCCCAGAACCCCAGGGGCTTATATTACAGCTTGCCATAAGCATTATACTGCCAATTTTCACACCACTGACAACTCCAAACTTTTTGTTATGTTGGCGCTTATGACTGAAGAGGCAGGGCTAATTGCACCATTGTGTGGACCTGCTACAGTACTTCTTCCTACTCGAGGTTCTACCAAAACTAGGCATTATTCCTTGTCTCTAGATGTGAGGGCTGGTATATTTCTAGGTGTCCAATATGTTGCCTTCAGAACCTACTGTGGCCTACAAGTTGCTGTGCTTCCTCCTTTGGCGGTGGGGGAACCAAGACATAACAATTTTTCTCATACTTTGGAAGTGACATCCTGACATGCCCCAGTGATTATTAATTTTAGGTGTCAATTTGACTGGATTAAGAAATACCTAGAAACCTCATGAAGGATTCTTTTGGGGTGTGTCTGAGAGGGCATTTCCAGAGAAGATTAGCATTTGTGTCTGAGTGGACTAGGCAGAGATCTGCCCTCAGTGTGAGCAGGCACCATCCAATCTGCTGGGGGCCCGGAGAGCAAAAGCAGAGAAAAGACAAATGTGTGATTCTATCTGCTGGAACTGGGATACATTCTTCCTCTCCTGTCCTTGGACAACTCCAGGTTCTGGGGCCTTTAAATGCTAGGATTGACACCCATGGACCCCCAGGTTCTCAGACCTTTGGTCTCAGACTGAGACTAAGAATTACATCATCGGTTTCCCTGGTTCTGAGACCTTGGCATCTGGACTGAGGCACATTATCCATTTCAGGGTCTCCAGCCTGCAGATGGCCTGTCTATGGACTTCTCAGCCTCCATAATAACATGAGATAACTCTCCTAATAAATTTCCTTATATATTTATATATTTGCATCCTATGTATCCTGTCTCTTGGTAAAACTTTGACTAATATAGCCCCTGACCACTGGACCTATTACAAACTTTACTGAACTGGTTGGTCTTCAAATCTTCATATGATTTACCTCCCATTCTCTGGACCACATGTGTTTTACCAAGGCATTCAATAGTCAACTCTTGCTCATCTTGTTCAATCAGCATGATGATGTTAACGTAGCGTATGGTTGTGATGTTCTGTGGGCTGGCCAAGTATTTCAGATATTCCCAGCATATATTAGCATAGATGGCCAGAGAATAACATTGCCAGGCTGTAAAACTATAGCAGAATATTGTTTTCCATCTGGTGTGAATGTGAACTCGCTTTGATATTCTTTGTTCAATGAAATGGAGAAGAATATGTTTGTCAAATCAGTGGCTGTATGCCATATACCTGGGACTTTACACCATGTACCATGCCGTGTACGTCAGCAATTACACCATGATTGGCAGCTATAACCAGAGCTATCACTTGGGTCAGTCTGTTGTTGTCTATAGCATTCTCTAGGACCTGCCCACTTTTCTAATTGTAATTCCCAGTGTTGGAGGAAGGGCCTGATGGGAGGTGATTGAATTATGGGGCAGACTTCCCCCTTGCTGTTCTTCTGATAGAGTTCTCATGAGATCTGGTTGTTTGAAAGTGTGTAGCACTTCCCCTGTAGCTCTCTCTTCCTCCTGCTCCAGCCATGTAGGACATGCCTCCTTCCTTTTCAACTTTTGCCATGACTGTAAGTTTCCTGAGGCCTCTCCAGCCAGGTTTCCTGTACAGCCTATGGAACCGTGAGTTAATTAAAAATGTTCTGTATCCGTCCATTCTCGCACTGCTATAAAGAATTACCTAAGACTGGGTAATTTATGATGAAAAGGAATTTAATTGTTTCACAGTTCTCCAGGATATACAGGAAGCATGGGTAGGGAGGTCTCAAAAAACTTACAATTATGGTGAAGGTGAAGAGGAAGGAGGCACGTCCTACACGGCTGGAGCAGGAGGAAGAGAGCACGAAGGGGGAAGTGCTACAAACTTTCCAACAAGGAGATCTCATGAGGACTCTATCATGAGAACATCAAGGGGGAACTCCACCCCCACGATTCAATCACCTCCCACCAGTTCCCTCCTACAACACTGGGAATTAAAATTTGACATGAGATTTGGGTGGGCACACAGAGCCAAACCATATCACCACTCTGCATATTTTAAGCCTTTAATGGCAGCAGTATCTACGTCATTAGTCTCCACTGCAGGACATAATAATTGATTTTGATTTACTGTCTTGGGCATCATCAGGGACTGGGGTTGTTTCAGAGGTTTCCATTTAACCTTCTGCATTATGACAGCTCTTATTCCGTAAATCAGGAACTCAGTGTGGGGTTGATTCCAGGTGCCAATTATTTGGATTCAAGCTATGAACTCAGGGATGGTCAGGAAATGAATATTGGGTAAATCTGGATTCACACTGGATACATTTTTAGCTGGAGTTTAGGCAGGATTCCATTTATTACCTATGTCCCACGAACTCCTACTTTAAGAGGTAGGTTATATTCACATTTTGGGTCTTTGGGTATCAATGTCAACTTTGATCCTGTGTATAAAATTCCTTAAAATATTTGGTCATTCCACCCCAATGGCCTATATGGCCATAGATCCCTTGTAGAAGGAATAGAAGAATAATTATAGCATATACTTGTCATGGTTTGCAGGGCCCTTCCTTCTATAATACAAAGCTAATCACCTCATCAGTCAGTGGGTTTCAGATCTGAAAGTTGGCTCAGAACCGGCAACTGAGCAAGGAATCATAACTGTTTCTTAGAATGACTGTACTCAGCCCTCTGCTTTTCCATTTTTGCTTTTTTTCTGGTATGCATGCTAAACATCACCCTTGTTGGACACCTGTTTTATTTTGCTCCTAGGAATACAATCATCTATTAGCCATCTCTACAATTCCCTGCAGATGGAGCGATGGAGCCCTACTGAATTCCCTTCTGACTTTGTTCATCATTATAGTAATTGTAGTCTCTGGGCCTATAGTAGCAAAATGATACTACATAGCTCTGTTACTCCAGGTATCCAACAACACTATTGATAATGAGCTATGCTTATTGATATGTGACCATTTCTCCTACCATCATCCCTGGCCTGCAAGAAAGATCTGCCCCCAAACTTCTTAGTGATTTAAATACTCCTCCCACCAGTGCATTCCTGACAGCTTTGGTAAATTGGGTGTCCTCTGGGCACCCTGAAGAAACGAAATTCTCTCATGTGTCTTATAGCTTTAAGTAATCTATTCATTCCAGCATTATAACTTCCTTCAGCTTCTTTATTCTTTCTTATATCTTCTTTCCGTGGAAACTTGGGCATTTATATTTCACTGAGATTTGGCCATTTTTCCAGGCTTCCTAGAACCATCCATCTGTGGATTTTCATCATTCTCTGGGGCTCTTATTGGAGTGTTTAATCCCGTACCCTGAGGAGGCACCCCCAATTCAAAGAATTCTTGCATATTCAGCCTTATATTCTAATCTGCTTAATCAATCCCTCTCCAAACACACTTCCAGGGACATTTGTCTGCTTTCTGCCAGTACATGTCAGCTAATCCTTGTAATTTGTAAGGTCTGTGGTCTCTTTCTCACATTTACTGTTAACTGACGGTTACCGGCTCTCAGTCTTTCATTTTTCTTATGTAAGCATCAATAAACTGAGCAATTACCAGCCAATTCCACCTTCTTGGTAGGCATATTTCTTCCAGATATCAGCATCATTGTACCTACCACAGTGTTCCCCTCAACAGGAATGTGTGCCTGAGTCATCACTGTTGAAATCTTTAGAACCATTTGTGCTTTGATCCACACCATCTTATGTTATGTGCCTGACCCATGATTCAAGATGCCATTCTCTTTGCCTGCAGAGAAGTAGATGAACCAGTTCCAGATCCTATCTTTGCACATATTTTCCAATTCAGTCCTTGTACTAGTTGGATCTTTCAAGAAATAGACAGTAAGGCTGGGCTTAAACATCCACACTGCCAGAGAGCTCCTCTGCTCACACAGATCCAAACACTGGTGTGGGTGAACATTTGGGGACTTCTTGAGGGCATTATATCAAAATACTAACTTGTTCCCAGTCACTCTCCCTCCCCAGGACCCGAGCTGTGACTACAGGTGCTATATTCCAGGCGCAGTCCTTGGGGGAGTGTTTCCTGGCCAGGGAACCTCAGCCCTTTTGTGTCCACATTACAGGAACCCCCTCAGACATTCCTCAGTGCTCATTTGGAATGCAGCAATTGCACCAGGTGGATAGATGCAGGATTTTCAGTAGTCTAGCCCTAGGGAACTGTTTCTACTAAGGGAAGGGAGAGTGCAGCAGCACAGTGAGGGAATACTTCCTAGGACAAAGGAAACCAGATCATGCACTTTATAGTGCCCAGGAGCTCCCTGCTTGTGAGCTCTGAGTGATGGCACCATTTCCAGCAGAGACCCAGGGGCTGTGCTCCACTCTGCAAGGCAGGAATATAGTTCCATTCCAGTGGCCAAGTGGCCTCAGTGCTCAAGCCAAGGCATAGAGAGGAACACTTCTCCTCCCTTAACCCCCAACTGATGCAGAGACAACCATGGCTGCTTCCATGGGAAACTGGCCCAAGAATGCTGACAGCCTTTCTGGGGCTGCTAGGGGCAAATGTGTCCCCACTGGCAGTGTGGCCACTGTGTTGCATGAAAGTTGCCCTCCATTCCTTACATGGAGTGGCAGCATTCAGCATTCCTGCATGGGAGAGCAGGAGAGCTGTTGGGCTGTGTGTTTTGGTTTGATGGAATAAGTCCTTCACCACAGCCATTTTAGTGGAGAGCTGTGGGGCAGGCATTGTTCATGGCTCTTGGCTACCTTGCAAGAGGTACTTTAGATCGACAGACTTTAGGAAAATACAGTTCATTATATAATGGTAAAGCAATCAATTCAAGAAGAAGATGTAACAGTCCTAAATATATATGCACCCAACACTGGAGCACTCAGATTCACAAAACAAATGCTCCTGACCTACAAAAAGAGATAGACAACAATACTATAATTTGGGAGACTTCAATACCCTACTGACAGCAGACAGATCACTGAAACAGAAAATCAAGAAACACTGGACTTATATGGGACTTTAGACCAAATGGAGCTAACAGACATTTACAGAACACTCTACCCATATCCACAGAATGTACGTTCTTTTCAGCAGTACATGGAACATTTGCCAATATAGACCATATGTTACATAACAAAACAAGTCTCAATAAATTTAAAAAATTAAAAATCATATCAAATATCTTCTTGGATGACAGTGGAATGAAACTAGAGCTCAATACCATGATGAACTCTTGAAACTATAAAATACATCAAAATTAAACAAACTTCTGAATAATCTTTGGGTCAAAGACAAAAGAAAGACAAACATTTGATTTTTTTTGGAAATGAATGAAATTAGAGAGACAGTATATGAATACCTCTTGTGATAAATCAAAAGTCGTACTGAAAGGGAAGTTTATAGTGTTGAATACCTACACTAAAAAATTTAAAAAGTTGCAACTCAACAATCTGATGCCATTTATCAAGAACAATGCTTATCAAGAAAACCAAACCCAAAGCTAGATCAGAGTAGACTAAATGAAAATGAGAATGAAAAAAATACCAAGGGTCAACAAAATGAAAAATTGTTTCTTTGTAAAGGTAAAAAAGATTGATAGACTAACCAAGAATAGAAGAGAGAAGATTCAAATAAGCACAACCAGAAATGTAAAATGAAACATAACAACTCCTATTGCAGAAATACAAAAGATCATCAAGGGACATCGCTATGCTTAAAAACTAGAACCCAGAGGAAATAGGTAAATTCCTGGAAACATTCAATCTCCCAAGATAGATCTAGGAAGAAATAGAAATCCTTAAAAAATGAATAACATCTAATGAGATTGATCAGTCATAAAGAATCTCCCAAGCAAAAAATAGTCCAGGACCAGACTGAATCACGACCAAATTCAACTTGACACATGAAGAATACCAGGTACCAATCCTACCGAAACTGTGCCAAAAACAAGAGGAGGAGGAATCCTCCCTAACTCATTCTACAATTCCAGTATCACCCTGATCCAAAAGTCATACCAGGATGCAACAACAACAACAACACTACAGACCAATATCCTTCATGAAGATAGATACAAAAATCCTCAACAAAAGACCACCAAACAGAATCCAGCAGCGTATCAAAAGCATAATACAAAAAAATGGATTTTATTCTATAGATGAAGGGTGATTCAACATATGAAAATCAATAATTGTGATTTGTGACTTAAATAAAATTAAAAGCAAAACCCAAATTATCATCTCAATAGATGAATAAAAAACATTTGATATAATTTAACATCCCTTCATGATATATACCCTCAACAGATTAGGCATAGGAGGAATATACCTCAAAATAATGAAATTCATATGTGAAAACCCACAGTCAATATGACATTGAATAGGGAAAAGTTGAAAGCATTCTGCCTAAGAACTGGAACAATAAAAGAGTTCCCACTTTCACCCCTCCTATTCAACATGGCACTGGAAGTCCTAGCCAGCACAATCAGGCAAGAGAAAGAAATAAAAGGTATTCAAATTGGAAAAGACAATTGCAAAATATTTCTGTTTGCTGATCATATGATCTTCTGACTAGAAAACCCTAAAGATTCCTCCAAAAAACTCCTGGATTTGATAAATAAGTGTGTTCAAGCTTCAGGATACAAAATCAACATACAAAATCAGTAGCATTTCTATACACCAATAACAATCAAGCTGAAAGCCAAATCAAAAAGCTAATCCCATTTGCAATAGCTACAAAAAATAAAATACCTAAGAATACATTTAACCAAAAGGGTGAAAAATTTCTACAAGGAAAACTGAAAAACATTGATGAAAGAAATTGTAGAGCAGATCCTCCCACTTAGTCTGCACTCCTGCCTGTGGGCCACAAAGAAGGCATCTAGACCTGTGCCTGCCAGCACCCCATCCCGGAACAAACACCACCTCCAGCGTGACTGCATACATGGCTGCCAGCAAGAGATCCCACCCCCATGTACCTGCATTGCCTCCACCACTGTGGTGAACGCCTACAGGGAAGCAGGCACTCTGGCACCCACTAACATTCTGCTTCAGCTGCCACTACCACTGCTACTGGCATGTGCAAACGAGGACAGATCCTGCTCTCACCACATTATGAAATGCTTTGGCTGAAACCACCCATCGGAGTGGAGTGACCAGCAGCCTGGGAGCACCTCAGCCCCCCCAGCACAGTGGATTCCTAACCTCAAGGATCTAGAGAAGAAAGTTGGGGCCAATACAAGTCCCCAGAGTTACAGCAACAGTCCAGAAGTTGGGAGCTGAGCATTGGCCCCGTAAAAATCTTCCAGAAATAAAGCCAGTTGGTTGAATCCACCTTATGTCATAATAAAACCCGCAAGGTCATCAAATAGGATAAAAGAAAAAAAAAAAAAAACACCCATCCAAAGGTCAGCAACCTGAAAGATTGAAGGAAGATAAGCCCACAAAGATGAGAAAGAATCAGCTCAAGAACACTGATAACTCAAAAAGCCGTTTTCCTCCAAATGATGTCATCACCTCTCCAGCAAGGGTTCTAAACCAGGGAGAGATGGCTGAAATGGCAGAAAGAGAATTCAGAATATTAATTGGTATGAAGATAATGGAGCTACAGGAGTACATTGAAACCCAATGTAGGGAAGCTAAAAATCACGATAAAACAATACAGGAGCTGACAGACAAAATAAACAGTATAGGAAAGAATGAACTGACCTGATGGAGCTGAAAAATACACTACAAGAATTTCACAATGCAATAACAAGTATCAGTAGCACAATAGACTAAGCAGAGGAAAAAGCCTCAGAGCTTTAAGACTGGCTTTCTGAAATAAGACAGACAGAATAGAGAAAAAAGAATAGAAACAATAAACAAAACATCCAAGAAATGTGGAATTATGTAAATAGAACCAAAGTATGACTCACTGGTGTCCCTGAAAAAGATGGGGAGAATGGAACCAACCTGGAAAACGTATTTCATTGTATCACCCATGAAAACTTCCCCAACATAGCTAGAGAGGCCATGACTCAAATTCAGAAAATGCCAAGAACCACAATAAAATACTTCAAAAGAAGACCATCCCCAAGACACATAATCGTCAGATTTTCCAAGGTCCGAATGAAAGTAAAATTGTTAAAGGCAGCTAGAGAGAAAGGTCAGGTCACCTACAAAGGGAAGCACCTCAGACTAACAGCGGGCCTCTCAGCAGAAACCCTACAAGCCAGAAGAGATTGGGACCTATATTCAACATTCTTAAAGAAAAGAAATTCCAACCTAGAATTTCATATAGAGCCTAACTAAGCTTCATAAGTGAAGGAGAAATAAGACCATATTCAGATAAGAAAATGCTGAGGGAATTTGTTACCACCAGACCTACCTTACAAGAACTCCTGAAGGAAGCACTAAATATGGAAAGGAAAGACCGTTATCAGCCACTGCAAAAACAAACTGAAGTACACAGACCAGTGACACTATAAAGCAACCACATAAAGAAGTCTGCAAAATAACCAGCTAACATCATGATGACAGGATCAAATCCACACATATGAATACTAACCTTTAATGTAAATGAGCTAAATGCCCCAATGAAAAGGCATAGAGTGGCAAACTGGATAAAGAACACATTGGTATACTGTCTTCAAGACACCCATCTCACATGCAATGACACAGGCTCAAAATAAAAAGATGGAGAAAAACATATCAAGCAAATGGAAAACAGGAAAAAAAACAACAACAATGGTTTCAATCCTAATTTCAGACAAAATAGACTTTAAGCCAATGATCAAAAAAGACAAAGTATGGCATTATCCAATGGTAAAGGGTTCAACACAATGAGACCTAATTATGCTAAATATGTATGCTCTCAATACAGGAGGAGATTCCCAGTTCTTAGAGATATTCAAAGAGACTTGAACTCCCACACAATAATAGTAGGAGACTTTAACATCCCACTGAGAATATCAGACAGATCAAGACTGAAAATTAACAAGGATATTTAGGACCTGAACTCAGATCAAATGGACCTAATAGACATCTACGGAACTCTCCAACCAGAAACAACAGAAAAGTACGTTCTTCTTATCACCACATGGCACTTACTCTAAAATCAATCACATAATCAGAAAGAAAAAACTTCTCAGCATATTAAAAACAACTGAAATTGTAACAATCTCTTGGACTATAGGGCAATCAAATTAGAAATCAAGACTAAGGTGTTCACTTAAAACCATAAATTTACATGGAAATTAAATAACCTGCTCCTGAATGACTTTTGGGTAAATAATGACATTAAGGCAAAATCAAGAAGCTGAGTTCAAGTCCTGAATATCCTTGTTACTTTTCTGTCTCATTGATCTGTCTAATATTAACAGTGGGATGTTAAAGTCTCCCACTATTATTGTGTGGGAGTTTAAGTTTCTGTGTAGGTCTCTAAGAACTTGCTTTATGAATCTGGGTGCTCCTGTATTGGGTGCATATATATTTAGGATAGTTAGCTCTTCTTGTTGCATTGATCCCTTTATCATCATGTAATGCCCTTCTTTGACCTTTTTGATCTTTGTTAGTTTAAAGTCTGTTTTATCAGAGACTAGGATTGAAACCCCTGCTTTTTTATTTATATCATTATTATTATTATTTTGCTTACCATTTGCTTGGTAAATCTTCCTCCATCCCTTCATTTTGAGCCTGTGTGTGTTTTTGCAAGTGAGATGGGTCATCTGAATACGGCACACCGATGGGTCTTGACTCTTTTTCCAATTAGCCAGTCTGTGCCTTTTTATTGGGGCATTAAGCCAGTTTACATTTAAGGTTAATATTATTATATGTGAATTTGATCCTGTCATTATGATGCTAGCTGATTATTTTTCCTATTAGTTAAAGTA
>NW_016812141.1:34656-40580 GCF_001698545.2 Rhinopithecus bieti | reverse complement strand
TTAAGAATGTCGAATATTGGCCTCTATTCTCTTCTGGCTTGTAGGGTTTCTGCAGAGAGAGCTGCTATTAGTCTGATGGGCTTCCCTTTGTGGGTAGCCTGACCTTTCTCTCTGGCTGCCCTTAACATTTTTTCCTTCATTTCAACTTTGGTGAATCTGACAACTATGTGTCTTGGGGTTGCTCCTCTCGAGGAGTATCTCTGTGGTGTTCTCTGTATTTTCTGAATTTGAATGTTTGCCTATCTTGCTAGGTTGAGGAAGTTCTCCTGGATAATATCCTGAAGAGTGTTTTCCAACTTGGTTCCATTCTCTCCATCACTTTCAGGTGCACCAGTCAAATGTAGGTTTGGTCTTTTCACATAGTCCCATATTTCATGGAGGCTTTGCTCATTCCTTTTCATTATTTTTTCTCTAATCTTTCTTCACGCTTTATTTCATTAAGTTGATCTTCAATCTCTGATACCCTTTCTTCTGCTTGATCGATTTGGCTATTGATATTTGTGTATGCTTCACAAAGTTCTCGTGCTGTGTTTTTCAGCTCCATCAGGTCATTTATGTTTTTCTCTAGACTGGTTATTCTAGTTAGCAATTCCTCTAACGTTTTATCAAGGTTCTTAGCTTCCTTGCATTGGGTTAGAACATGCTCCTTCAGCTTGGAAGAATTTGTTATTAACCACCTTCTGAAGCCTACTTCTGTCAATTCATTAAACTCATTCTCCGTCCAGTTTTGTTCTCTTGCTGACGAGGAGTTGTGATCCTTTGGAGGGGAAGAGGCATTCTGATTTTGGCATTTTCAACCTTTTGTGCTGGATTTTCCTCATCTTTGTGGATTTATCTACCTTTGGTCTTTGCCATTGGTGACCTTCGGATGAAGTTTTTGCGTGGTTGTCCTTTTTTTTTTTTTCATATTGATGCTATTGCTTCTGTTTTCCTCCTAACAGTCAGGCCCCTTGTCTGCAGGTCTGCTGGGGTTTGCCTGGATATCACCAGCAGAGGTTGAAGAACAGCAAAGATTGCTGCCTGCTCCTTCCTCTGGAAACTTTGTCCCAGAGGGGCACCCACCAGATGCCAGCCAGAGCTCTCCTGTATGAGGTGTCTGTCGATCCCTGCTGGGAGGTGTCTCCCAGTCAGAAGGCATGGTGGTCAGGGACCCACTTGAGGAGCCAGTCTGTCCCTTAGTAGAGCTTGAGTGCTGTGCTGGGAGATCCACTGCTCTCTTCAGAGCCAGGAGGTAGGAACGTTTAAGTCTGCTGAAGCCGTGCTCACAGCCGCCCCTTCCCCCAGGTGCTCTGTCCCAGGGAGATGGGAGTTTTATCTATAAGTCCCTGACGGGGGCTGCTGCCTTTCTTTCAGAGATGCCTTGCCTAGAGAGGAAGAATCTAGAGAGGCAGGCTAGCTACTGTGTCTTTGCAGCACTGTGGTGGGCTCCATCCAGTCCGAATTTCCCGGTGGCTTTGTTTACACTGTGAGGGGAAAACCACCTACAAGCCTCAGTAATGGCAGATGCCCCTTCCCCCACCAAGCTCAAGCATCTCAGGTCGATTTCAGACTGCTGTGCTGGCAGCAAGAACTTCAAGTCAATGGATCTTAGTTTGCTGGGCTCCGTGGGGGTGGGACCCACTCAGCTAGACCTCTTCGCTTCCTGGCTTCAGCCCCCTTTCCAGGGGAATGAACGGTTCTGTCTCGCTGGTGATCCAGGTGCCACTGGGGTACAAAAAAAGTCTCCTGCAGCTAGCTTGGTGTCTGCCCAAACGACTGTCCAGTTTTGTGCTTGAAACCCAGGACCCTTGTGGTGTAGGCGCCTGAGGGAATCTCCTGGTCTGTGGGTTGCAAAGACCATGGGAAAAGCGTAGTATCTAGGCGAGATAGCATCATCCTTCACGGCAGGGTCCCTCAGGGCTTCCCTTGGCTAGGGGGGTTCCCCAACCCCTTGCATTTCCTGGGTGAGGTGACACCCCCCCTGCTTCTGCTTGCCCTCCGTGGGCTGTACCCACTGTCTAACCAGTCCAAATGAAATGAACCAGGTACCTCAGTTGGAAATGCAAAAATCAGCTGCCTTCTGCATTGGTCTCTCTGGGAGTTGCAGACGAGAGCTGTTCCTATTCAGCCATCTTGCCTGTGAATCTATAAATATTTTTAAAGTACACAAAACAAACCTGGTCAACATTTTTAAAACAGTGAAGAATAAAGGTGTGATTATATGAGAGCAATGCCCTACCACTTGTCTGCTGTACCTGATGTTCCTTTAATGGCATGATCTCACTTACTGATCTTTGTCATTTATTTTAACGACAAGAGAGGATTGAGTTTGTGTAAGTGCTAATTAGAGTGAACAAGCATAGAGGAGAGATAGAAAATACAGGAGAGCAAAGAGATGAATGATAGAAGACATTTCCTGATAAGGTAGAGAAAAATGGGATCTGCTGCAGAGTTGTAGGGACTGGGCTTTGGTCAGAGTGGGAAAACCTGTTCTATGCAGCAGGAGGGAGTGATAAGATGTTTCGAGTGAAATTAAATTCCTACGTCCAAGAGGATGTTGAGAGATTTTAGGAAATAAAGTGGTATTTTAAGAGAGAAGGGGCAAACAGGAACCCATGGTCAAATGTTTGAGGAGAAAGGAACAGGCTCAGAAGAGTTCTTGCATACATTGAAAAGATTTGCTGACATATGATCCATATTGTGTGATTGTTCAGCATAGTGGAGAATCCACCTGCAGTTGGTGATCACAAATGTGGAGTGGAACCAGTATGCCTGGTTGTGTGATTTTTATCCATGTGAGTGAGAAAGTCCCAATGAAGGTAAGAAAGAGGTGGACGTTTGGGTTCATTTAAGGTTCTGTGTTGCTGAGTGGGTATGACAGTGGGGAATAAGGAAGTGGGTATGACATAGAGAATAAAGAAGTTTTGTGTATTAGCAAGACAGCGAGGGAAAAACAGAAGGGCGGAATTCTAGAGAAGATTTTCTCAAGCTGTTGAGGATAAAACATCAACAAAATGGTGAAGTGGGCAGCTGCAGATGCTGTTCCTTCACAGTAACACTGAGAAATAAGCAGAAGTTAGAACAAAGTTGTCAGAACTCTGGCAAACAGTCGAAGTCTTATAGCAACACAAACAAAATGTGGTGAATCAAAAAGAAAGCAAATATGAAATGATAGGAAAGCTTTGTGGTGTTTTACTTCACATTGCCCCGCCCCCTCCATGGCTCTGTAGCCATCTTAAAGATGTCAGCCTGTGTTCCCAGTGTGATACTCTGATTCTAGACTCTGGAGGAAGCAGAACAGACCATCCTCACAAATTATTCCATGTGTCTTTCCTAACCATCTGGGAGCTGCCTGAAGGAGTGACACAGGCAGTCATCTCTGTTTCACCTAATGTGGAGTCCACTCAGTGTGAGAAAGCAGCAGTCATTGCTGAAAAACATTGTTTGGATAACTAAAACCTGAAGCTTCCTTGGGCAAAATGCTATGATTGAGACATACAATAGACTGCCTAATGCCTCACAGGAAATGTCGGAGGGCGCCTGTTTGACAAGTTAGGGCATTGGTCAAGACTGAAGATGGATTACTACATCAGAAAATGAGCTTATATTAAAAATATATATGAAACTCAAACTAATTAGCAAGAAAACAAATATCTGAATTGAAAAAATGGGCAAAGGACTAGAGTAGATGTTTCTCAAAAGAAGACTTACAAATGGCCACCAGATATATCAAATAATACTCAACATCACTAATCATCAGAGAAATGCAGATCAAAAGTGCGGTGAGTTGTCACCTCATACATGTTAGAATACCTATTATCAAAAAGATGAAAGATTAAGTGCTGATACGAATGTGAAGAAAAGGGAACAATTGTATGCTGTTGATGGGAATGTGAATTAGTATAGCCATTTTGGAAAGCAGTATGAAGGATCCACCCAAAAATAAAAATACAATTAGTGTATGATCCAGCAGTCCCCTTCTAGATATATATCCAAAGAAATGAAGTCAGTATGTCAAAGACATGACTACATTGCCATGTTCGTCGCATTATTACTCATAATAGCTGAGAAAAGAAAAGTTCATCACCCATCAACACATGAATACATTTTTAACTATATATATCTTAAATGAAACAGTATTCAGCCATAAAAAAGAAGGAGGATTTTTCCATTGTGACAACGTGGATGAACCTAGAAGACAGTATGTTAAGTGCAATAAGTCAAGCACAAAAGATAAATATGACGTGATATCACTTATATGTGTAATCTTAAAAAGTCAAACTCATAGAAGTGGAGAGAAGAATGGTGGACTTGGGGTGGGTGTATGGGGAAAGGGAAAATGTTGGTCGAAGGGCACAAAATTTCAGTTAGACATGAGGATTAAGTTCTGGTGATGTATTGCATTGCATGGTAACTGTAGTGAATAATAATGTATTGTATACTTTAAATTATTTAAGGACTGGATTTTAATGTTCTCATTACAAAGAAATAATAAGTATGTGAAGTTATAGATATTTAATTAGCCTGACTTTATCATTCAACAATATATTTCTGCATAGAAACGTCACATTGTACCCTATGTATGTATACAATTTTATTTTAAAATTAAAATACTAAAAAATGTGTAAATGGATTAAACTCTCCAACCAAAAGACAAAGATTGCCATAATGGATTTTTAAAAGTCATGATGAACTATATGCTTTCAACAGAAGACTCACTATAGATCCCAAAACACAAATAGATTGAAAGTGAAAGGAAGCAAAAAGTTATTTCATGCAAACAGTAAAGAAAAGAGAGCTGGGAGTAGCTATACTAATATTCGGCATTTTGGAACTGAGTAAAAAATTGTTAAAAGAGACAGGGAAGGACATTACATAGTGATCAAAGGGTAAATTTATCTGGGAAATATGTCAGTGATAAACATAGGTGCATTTAACAACAGAGCCCCACGATGAATGAAGTAAAAATAGACTAATTTAAAAGGAAAAAATAGTTCTAAAATCATAGTTGAAGGGTTCAAACCTTATGTTCAGTTATGAAATGGAACATGAATAACAGCATAAACCAACTAGATATAACAGATATATACAATCCACCCAGCTGCAGCACAATATTCTCAAGTACATATGGAATATTCTCAAGTATAGGACATATGTTAAGCCACAAGACCTATGGCATAGGCCTATGGTAGGTCTCAATGAATTTAAAAAGACTGATCTCATACACAATATCTTCTCTGACCACAACTGAGTGAAGATAGAAATCAATAACTGAAGGAAAGCTGTACAAATCACAAATATTTGGAAAGTAAACAACATACTCTGAGACAATGAATTAAGAGATCACAAGGCATATTAGAAAACACTTAAAAAGAAATGAAAATGAGGAAAAACAACATGATGAATAGTATAGGATGCAATGAAGTCAATGCTCAGAGGGAAGTTTATGTGATATGTAATGTAAATGCCTACATTATAAAAGAAAGATATCAAATGAACAATCTAGCTTTATACATTGAGAAGCTATAAAATGAAGAGAAAACTAAATCTAAAGCTAGTAGAAGGATGGAAATAACAAAGATTAGAGTGGAGAGAAATGAAATAGAAAGTTAAAAAAAAAAACAGAGTTGTAGCTCAATTTACAACTTAAGAAAAAGAGAAGACACAAATAACCATAAGCTGAAAAGAAAGTGAGAACATTACTACAGGCATTACAGAAATAAAAATGATTATAAGAGAACACTATGGGGGGCGGAGCAAGATGGCCGAATAGGAACAGCTCCAGTCTCCAACTCCCAGCGCGAGCGACACAGAAGACCGGTGATTTCTGCATTTTCAACTGAGGTACTGGGGTCATCTCACTAGGGAGTGCCGGACAATCGGTGCTGGTCAGCTGCTGCAGCCTGACCAGCGAGAGCTGAAGCAGGGCGAGGCATCGCCTCACC
>NW_016812141.1:23359-32510 GCF_001698545.2 Rhinopithecus bieti | reverse complement strand
AAAAAAAAAAAAAAAAAGTAAACAATGACAGATACTTGTATGCCAGTGTTCATTGTAGCATTTTTCAAAAAAGTCAAAAGGTAGAAACTGATGTTCATCAGCAAATGAATGGTTAAATAAAATGTAGTGTACACATACAATGAAATATAATTGAACCATGGAAAGAATGCACTTCTGATTGATACATGCTACAACATGGATGAAGCTTAAAAACAATTTGCCAAGTGAAATAAGCCAGACATAAAAGGACAAATATTTTATGATTCTACTGCTATGAAATCTCTAGAATGGGCAAATTGGTAGAGATAGAAAGTAAATTTTTGGTTGCCAAAGACTAGGGGGAGAAGGCAATGGGGTGTTACTAATTAAATGAGTATGGAGTTTCTGCTTGGAGTGATGGAAAAGTTTTGAAAATAGATAGTGGTGACGGTTGTACAGCATTGTGAATATTACTAATACTACAGAATGGTACACTTAAAAATTATAACCCAAATGCCTTTCAAAATGTTACTGGATAGGCAAACTGGTACATCTATACAATGGAATACTACTGAACAGTAATAGTAAACTATTTGATACACACAACAGTTAGAACAATCTCAAAAAGCATTATGCTAAGTGAGAGAAGTCCATCTCAAATGGTCACATACTGTGTTATTCCATTTATGTAACTATTCATGAAGTGACAAAATCATACTGATTAAAAAGATATTGTTAGGTTCCAAAGGTTAGAGCTGGAGGGAGAGTTTGACTATAAAAGAGGAGCAACCATAACTGTCTTTGTGATGTTGATGAAATGAAACACTTCTATATCATGATTGTGATGATGATTACACAAATATATACACATGATAACATCTCATAGACATATATGCCATAAGAAAGTACATATAGGAATGTGAAATCAGAATAAGATCTGTAAGTGGATTGATGGTATGGTGCCGTTGTGGATTTTCTGATTTTGTAACATACCAAGACTATGTGTCATGGTTATATTTTCAGGAAGCTGGGTGAAGGGTACAGGTGAACTCTCTGTATTATTTTTGAAATTTTCTGTGAGTCTTAAATTATTTCAAGATAAATAATATATGAATATAAGAAAGGAGGCAAGATTGCAAAGTGTTTGATAAAATACACTTGATGATGCTATTCAGGAAAGAGTAGGTAATGTCTTTGTCAAGGAAAGCAATGATAACTTGGACCTATAAATACCTACACAAGTTATTGCAACACTGTTTACTTCAGGAAATGAAGCTCTAATTACATTGACTATATTGTGCATAAAATGATTTTTGAAATGTGTACTACTATCTGATGGGGAGAGTGATAAGAAAAATCTAGTCTAACATAATAACTAAATTTCATTTTAGTTTCAGATGAACAATTATTAGCCAAAATTCAGAATCCATCTAGTTTTTACATTTTGTTTTCAGGAGATGATTATTAACAAAAAAAAGTCCATAGTAGACAACTTGGAAAATGACAGCAACATGAAAAGCCCGTTTGAGGCTAGATGGATGCCTTACCCATTGTGAAGGGCTTTGACACTTGGCCTGCCCCCTTCTTGTCTCTCTTTCATTGGCATCCGTTCCCGAAAAAATGCTGCCAATCAGAACCAGCTATTACCTGGCATATGGGAGGCAAAAGCCCTGTCATAGAGACTCACACAACTGACGTCTGGGCAAGGGTGTTGCATGGATTGTTTTTCCCATGGAAGGGTGGCGCCAGTAAATTACTGAAAGACTTCTAAAAGTATTTCCTTGGGTATTGTCTCCTGGTCAATGATCACATAACATTTAGTAGGTTTTTAAAATACAGAGACAACCAAGGAGGGCCATTTTCAACGTAGGCAGTAGTCTGAAGCAGCTCTGTGACTCAGATCTAGCCTCTCTTATCCGCAGACTGAGGCTAGTACAGCCTGCCCAGGGACCCACTCAGTGACTCAGTGGGAGCCTTCCCGAGGACCTGGAAGAAGCCACCCCTGTGCGTAACCAAACTAGACTTTCCGTGTATGGGCCCTGAAATGGACTCTAATCCCAGCACCAGCCCTACTGACCAAGATCCTGAAAGCAGTCAAGTTCACCTAAAGACCACACAGGATTCATGCCCTTTTAGTCCCTTGTAACTGGCCTACCAACTATAGACCCTGCTTTATATTTGTGGTAAAAGGCATTGGCTTTCCATCTGTGGCAGTGATAGGATGTTTCCTGTTTACAATAACTTTCTGTAATAATGAATAGTAATAGGATTTAAAGCAGTGGTTTTAAGTTACCAGAGGCCTGAATGAGTTTGGGAACATTCTGTGCAATCAGGCAGAAAGAAGAAGGCCTTCAGAAAGTTCCGCTGAGGACAAGTCCAGGCAAGGTGATTGCCAGTGGGCTTCTGTCCTGGTCACCATGCCCTATTTACCTGCTTGGTACTCCCTACTCATAACTCTTGGTGCTGTCAAGCCCTCTGAATATTGTCGCCACATCCCCCAAGAGAAAAGCTGATGAAATTTGACTCTTGAAATGCACAGATTTCTTGGAGATCCCTGGGAAGTCAATCATGAGAGTCAACTTGGGATTTTCCCCTAACTAGGGTTCAAAATTTAAAGTCCATGCTCACAGGCAGTAAGATGACAGAGATAAATGACATAGTCACCCTGTTTCAGATGTTAAAATGTCTAGGTAAGTTAGGCATGATTTGAGCCCACACAATCTTGTGACACAAAATGGAATTCCCAGGCCAGAGGGAGACATTTTGTTGATATATTATGATCATATCATTGACTGCGAATGCAGTCTCATTTTATTTTGGACTTTTTCTTACATTTATATCTTACTCATAAGGGCACTTTGAATTTCCAAGCATATAAGAATTTTAGTTAGCTTTTGTCATTGACTTCTAGCACAATCACATGATCAGAAACATGCTATGTGATTTTATTCCTCAGAAATATATTGAGATTTGCTTTATGAACAAAATAAGTAGGGTTAATTTTTGTAAATGTACCCTGTGTGCTTAAAATTAATATATCTCCAGCATTTGTTCCCAAGATACAAAGATGATAGATGGATGGATATACAGATATGATGGAGATGGTTTACTATTAGGATATTCTACATCCAACTGATGTTTTGTTGCTTATTATATGAATTGCTGAAAGAAGGGTGTGAAGCCTCCCACTCTGCTTGTGTGTTACATCTTGTTATCATTTGCTTTATAGGTTTTGCAGCCGAGACTGACCATGGGGAACCTTGGGAGCTCAGGAAGTAAGGAGGCCCAGAAGCAGGGACAGGGAGCTGGATTGGGGAGTATCAGAAATCAGAGGACCTGTGGTTGGGATGGTGCGTGAGGGGCTCAGGTTGGGGAGGGGGCATTAGAAGAATGGCAGTCTCACATGGGGTGACTGCTGTGAAGCACAACATGCGGGTGCCAGGGATTGGTGGAAAGCAAGTACAGAGCTTGGCGGTTGCTAAGTCAGTGCCCAGACAGGAGAAGGTTTGGGGAAAACCAGATCCCTGATGTCCCTCCAACTGCAGCTGGCATCCAGCTCACCCAACCCGTGCATCCTGCTGCTTTGCTGATCTACTCATCCACTGACCTATAACTGAGCCTCCTCACAACGCTTGATTAACTTGGTTTGATCCTGATACTTTCTCAGACTCTCTTCTCTTCCTATACCTCCTCCTCCTCCTCCCAGGGGCCCAACAGCCCCCTTCCCTCCTCTCCCCTTCTCTCTCCTTCCCTTCCCAGCTGCCATTCATCCCCCATCCTCATCCCTTTCCCTGCCCCCGGCCCTAACTCACCCTCACCTTCTTCCTGGCCACCTCAGGGCACGCTGAGAAGTCCAGGATATGGGCGTGCTGTGGCTGCTCTTTTGGGTCCTCCTACTAGGCGTCCTAGCTACCGATCTGCCCATGTGAGTAGACCTGCCATGGTTTCTTCCTTGTCATTGGGCTGTGTCACGCTGTGGTATCCATCACAGTGTTTCATGGGGTCTTTGATGGGACTCAGTCCTCTCTGTAGACAGAGGACCTCAGGGCAGGTGTCCTGAGCAGATGTCTGGCCGGTCTGTGCCCACACCTGTGCACATCAAGGTCAGCATGGTCCAAACACAGGAAAGGTTGATGGAATGGAAGCTTGAAAATAACTTGATAGAATTAAAAAAAAAAGGATTTATTAACATACTAAAACCATTGAATTGTATAATTTTGTGGTGGGAATTTTATGGTATGTGATTATATCTCAATAAATGTGTGTTTGGAAACATAAAGAACTCTTATTTACAAGGAGTTATAGGCATTAGACTCCTATTAAACACAGCCCTGAAAGCTAGTCTGCAAAAAGTGAAATGTCGGCCAGGCTCAGTGGCTCATGTCTGTAACCTCAGCACTTGGGAGGATGAGGTGGACAGATCACTTCAACCCAAGAGTTGGAGACCAGCCTGGGCAACATAGCAAAACCCCTTCTCTACAAAAACATACAAAAATATTAGCTGGGCATGGTGGCTCGCGTCTGTAGCATGGTTGGGAAGTTGAGGTGGGAGGATCGCTGGAGCCCAGGAGGCAGAGTTTGCAGTGAGCCGAGATCGCCCCACTGCACTTCAGCCTGGGCGACAGAGCAAGATCTTGCTTAAAAATCAATAAATAAAAGTGAAATGTCATTTGAGTTTTGTGTCATCTGGTTTGATGTCTTTTTAGGAACTTTTGAGTCATCTCTTCCTTCTGCTCTTAGAAACTGTCCCTAGGGAGTCTGTGTCCAACCACTGTGATGGGAGCCCCGAGAAGCCCATCATGCGAAAACAAATGGCTGCACCCTTCTGGAATGTTTATATTGGAGAAGTCACTAGGAGTAATATGACCAGGATATGAATGAGTACTATATTGTCCTTTGTTTTGTAAAATGTGTCTTGTGCAGATCATTGATTTGCCGAAAGTCTTTAAAAGCAGAAAGTCTTTAAAGTCCTTAGGATTATCCAAATATAAAGAAATGAAAGGTATACACTTTGAAAGTTTTTACCCTCAAATTGTAAAACCTCACCACCATTACCCCCCTGAGAGGGAGGAGAGGAGAGGAGAGGAGAGAGGCTAAAAGCACCTTATAGAGATGAGAATATTTGTTTTGACTGGCATGTACCATCTGTCCTTTTTCTCCCTTCATCCTACCATCCTCCCTCTGAACTACTGATCTGTATTTTATAGTATTTCTTGTAATAGAATTATGTAATATATGTGTTGTTGTTCTGGATTCTGCAAGCCAGAAGAGTCATTTTAACATTGCTCCATATTGTTTTAAATATCAACAGCTTGTTTTTTTTTCACTGATGAGTAAAATTCCTTTGTGTGGATATACAATAGAGTGTTTATCCTCCACCTTTGAAGAGATATGAGGCTTGTTTTTCCCATTTGGTCTTTGCTTTCTAAACATAAACCCAGAAAATAGCACCTCTGCAAGATCTCCCTGTGTATCCTTGCATTTTGCAGCTTCATAATGAATTGGGAAAAATTCCAAATGATGTTGTGTCTAAAATTGTCCAAATGTATAGAACATGAATAATAATTATTTTAGAACTCTTGTTCAAAAGAAAAATTACTNTAAAATGTGTCTTGTGCAGATCATTGATTTGCCGAAAGTCTTTAAAAGCAGAAAGTCTTTAAAGTCCTTAGGATTATCCAAATATAAAGAAATGAAAGGTATACACTTTGAAAGTTTTTACCCTCAAATTGTAAAACCTCACCACCATTACCCCCCTGAGAGGGAGGAGAGGAGAGGAGAGGAGAGAGGCTAAAAGCACCTTATAGAGATGAGAATATTTGTTTTGACTGGCATGTACCATCTGTCCTTTTCTCCCTTCATCCTACCATCCTCCCTCTGAACTACTGATCTGTATTTTATAGTATTTCTTGTAATAGAATTATGTAATATATGTGTTGTTGTTCTGGATTCTGCAAGCCAGAAGAGTCATTTTAACATTGCTCCATATTGTTTTAAATATCAACAGCTTGTTTTTTTTTCACTGATGAGTAAAATTCCTTTGTGTGGATATACAATAGAGTGTTTATCCTCCACCTTTGAAGAGATATGAGGCTTGTTTTCCCATTTGGTCTTTGCTTTCTAAACATAAACCCAGAAAATAGCACCTCTGCAAGATCTCCCTGTGTATCCTTGCATTTTGCAGCTTCATAATGAATTGGGAAAAATTCCAAATGATGTTGTGTCTAAAATTGTCCAAATGTATAGAACATGAATAATAATTATTTTAGAACTCTTGTTCAAAAGAAAAATTACTGACATGAGACAAGTGATTTTGCCAATTAGCACCAACATTTTATTATGAAAATGTTCATATATATTGCATTGACTTAACATTTTAATAAACATGATTTAGCACATATCTCTCCACCCTTCCATATCTCTATCCATCTATCAGTCCATATCATTTCAGATATATTTTCAATTGAATTGCAAGCATCAATATACTTCCTGCTGAATAGTTTAGCTGACTAACTAGAATTCAATATTTCCTTATAAATTTTTATTTTAATAAAAGTTACATAGACCAAAACATAAAATCTTAATTGTAAGTTTACTAACTTTGAAAAGTACATATACCATCATAACCCAAACCCCTTTCAAGATCTACAATATTATGTCACTCTAGAAAGTAAACTCTCTCTCTTCCCAGTCAATCCCTTTCTCATCATAGGTTAATTTTACTTATTCTGAATTTTCATATGTGTATACATATGTATGTATGTAGATGAATGCATGTCATATGACTCTTTTGTGTCTGCCTTATTTTGTTCAGCACAATGTTTCTGAAATTATTCATGTTGTTGCATGGATCAATAATTCATTCCTTTTCATTTCTGACTCAGAATATGTTGAGTCCAACCTGTTGAATGTCTCTCTCTAGTTAATTCACTATTTTGAAAGAAACATTTAAAATTAAGATGTTGAGTTTTCAAGAACATACAGTTGAGTTCTGAAGAATCTGTATAAGAGAGTTATCAGAAACAGTCTGAACTTACTCAGGGGAAATCTTTGTTTTCATTCACATAAGACTCTAATGGAATGAATATCAAGAATCTTAGAGAAATCCCACACTACATGTGCCATTTTATGATCTCCACCTTAGTTATTTTAAGCACTAAAATTTGATACTTATTTCTGAATGAAGTTATCTCTTTATTGTATCTTTTGACTTATGCTGATTTTTAAATGGTAAAGATCTACTTAATCCCAGAGAAAAGTGTGATTCAGAGGGATTTTTGCACAGCATTAGACACAGGAGAGGGTAGGGCTCATAGTGAGCTAGAAACTGCATCCTACTTCAAGACACGTAATTAGGATGTTAGGTAATGCTTTTGCTGATTAGCTAGATTTAAACATTTTACCACATATGTATATTTCAGAACATCATGTGGTACATGATAATGTACAATATTATATGTCAATTTAAAAATAAGCAAACATTGAAGAAAAGATAAATAATTACAAAGACATCCCACATTCACGATGTCTAACAAAACTACCAACCATGCAAGAAACACGAAACTCGTAACTTCCGATCTTTCTTGAAGCAGTGGAATCCCCTGGTGATATCTGAGGGGATATGGTTGCCTCTTAGGGGAGGTTTAGGGTTTCTAAGGATGATTCTTTGTGACTGAAATATTGTAATTCTCATTGAGCCTTCTCATTATTTCAAATATCATATTGTTCCAGGTAGTCAATTTTCTGCATGACTATTTTTATTTTGGGCTTGCCTTTTTTGGAATTCCTTGGAAGCCTATCATTTTTTAAAAGGAATTATATGGAAGTGCTGTTTTATTATAATGGACAGGACCCCATTCCCCTCACCCCACTTTATACTTTCCCTTCCTGTACTCTGAGCTAACCCTTAGAGTCATCTCCTGCAGGGATTCTCAGCAGCATCAGCATCCCTGGAAACTTGCTAGAAATGCAGATTCTCAGACCTCACCCTGGACCTACTGAATCTGACACTCTGTGGGCAGGACTCAGCAACCTGTGTTTTAATAAAACTTTCAAGTGATTCAGCTGTGTGCTAAAGTTTGAGAGCCATGGACTCAGTGCAAACATTTACATGTTTTTCTGTACTCATATATACATATAAAAGCTTTAGTAAAAGGATCATATTATGTGGATTTCTGTATCTTTTCCAACTCGGTGATAGTTTGTAGAAACTCCTACAAGCCATCAGACATAGCTCTAACTCACTTGAGTGAATGAATAGGTATGAGGCCAAGCCCATTCCCTGTTAATGGGCATTCACTTTGTTTCAGATTTTGGTAACCATGAACAATTATTCACCCGACATCCTTGTCCACATGTCCTTATATGTCTATACTTTCATCTCTATGGTATAGATTCCTAGGAGTGGAATTGCTGGATGAAGGGTGTACATATTTTAAATTTTAGCGGATTACTTTGCAAATGTGATCTAATAGTTGACATTTTATTCAGCTGCTTTCAGAAATACTTAATGTCTATTTCTTTATAACTGATAATTGTGAAATTGGGGATTATGTTCTAATTTTCATTGTGCAAAGTAAGATAGTATGTTAAATTTTATGTGTTAAGTTAATAAAAGGTTAGAAGGAAGAAATCTCTTTGCTTGTTTTAATCTTCCTTTTTTTGCCATGGTCCTTCATTTCTGCTGTTTCTCAAATTCTTACTAATATGAGCATCTAATCCATGGAGATTTTTTAACATCTGCGGAGGATGCATATGTGAGACTGTGTGTGGGTGCTCTTGCTCTCTTCTATCCTTCTGATATGCTGTGCAGACGTGTTACTCGTAGCAACTGACTGAGGACAGTATAATCACTTTTTTCTTTGGTGGCTGCAAATTGTGTAACTGTTTGAGCCATGGAGTTTTTGCTTAAGTAGCTTGTTCCCAGCTGGATCTAAGCTGGGAAACTGATCATTATTGTTGCCTTCCTGAGGATTTCTACATTTGCCATTTTCTTTTGGAGAACTATCCTTGGTGTGAGTATATGAACTTACTGTAGAGATATACTTTTAATCATAAATAAAAAGAAATTATTTAAAACAATTCATGGTTTTGGACTTCATTATGAATATTGAGTTTCATAATGGTAATAATTTATTACCATTATGAAGTGGTAATAATGATTTATTAGCAT
>NW_016812141.1:20756-23290 GCF_001698545.2 Rhinopithecus bieti | reverse complement strand
GCACTTTGAACAAAGGTTGTCTTATGATGAAGATAAAGGCCCAGGTAATCTCTTGGAACTGCTCTCAGAAGAATAAATGAAAAGTATGTCTGGGCAAGATAATGACTTAATTTTTTCTCTTCTCCAGTGATTAATCTTTCATGGTTATTTCATGAAATTCCTAGGAGGGGATTTTAAGACAATTATATTTCTTCTGGAGGAACTTCCATTAATTAAAGAAACTTCATAAAAAGCCCCTCTCAGAGATTCCAAGACGGATCAGCAATATAGTGGGTGGGAGAAGGTCAGAAGGAGACCTCGGGTTCTAAGGCTTATTTCTGAGGCCTTACAATCTCCACTAATTCGAAGCAGTGAGTATGCCAAAGCATCATATTCTGGAGTATTGTCTTCTGAGAGTCAACACTATGAAGTTATTATGTCGAACTAAATGATTATTTTAATTTCCTTGGATTACAAGTTTTGCTATTTTATCATGAACTATAAATATGTCTTAACATGATTTGATATAAAATTTGATTTTCTTTCTTCCTGTTCCAGATAAGGCCTTCAGTATATCAAGGTAAGATTTTTAAGTGTCTATTTTCTTTTCAATATTTTCTCACACTAGTATTTCATGTGGGCTCAAATTCAACTGGGAGTAAATACAATGAATACTTATATCTGGTTGACTTCTTACTTCTTGAAAATTTTACTCTTCCTGGGTTAAAGTCTAAATGACAACATAGATGGAGTTACCATTTATTGAGATAAGAGAGTAGGAGGAGGAAGGGATCATAAGAGTAGAGAGAATAGGATGAGTTTAGGTTATCACAGCAATATTTAGGGAGCAAGTGCTGATATGAATTTGAAGGGTGGCAGGAATACTTTCGCGTGACCTGGCTCTTGGAGAAATGGAAAGATGATTAAGACACTACCTGAGCCTAGAGAACAACCCAGATACTGCTGGGCAAAATGTGTATCATATTAGAGGTTTATAACATGTGTTTTGAGTGTTAAGTGAAGAGGGCCATTAATGCCAGTGTAGAATGTGTGGAAATGAATTTGATGTACAATGTAGAAAATGAATTCTGCACATTCTTCATAGACTGTGAAGATTACCTGTGGCTGTCTGTTGAGAGCTGTGCTGTCTGGCACATAGTAGGCCCTCGGAGACCAGGGTTGGTTACAGTGATTGCAACATTGGTAGTATTGAGAAGAGTGACCTCAGGGTAGCAAAGCTCTTACAATGGGCAAATAGAAAAGATTGCACTTTGCGGTCAGATGAGAGGATTAAATGCCTGGCAGTGGGGTCTGGAATTGTGGGCTGTGTTCTAAGTGTTTTATGTTCCACCTATAGGATGGGAGCTTCCTGCATGCTGTTCATGTCTATGGTGGGTGGTGACATTCTCATCTTGGGCATGAAAGGCTTGTCTTAGAGGGCTTGTGAGTCATCCAGATCCTGGAGAGACTAAGTGGTAAACCTGAGATTGTACCTAAGCTTGTTGGATTTCATACACCCCATCACAGAAGCCCCTGCACTGGTTCTCAAGAAGGGCAGCCTGCTGGGCAGCAGAGAATACTGGAGGCTTTTGAGTAGCCAATCAGTTGATACTTTGAATGTTCCTTCTATAGAATTGCAAAGAGTGACTGGAAGTGAATCAAGCTTGCCAAAATGAGGGGCTTTTTTGAAGGGACCTATTTATTTGCCTTGATAATTAGAGGATAGAAGAGTTATAGATAGGATATTTGATTTTCAATGTGTTTCATCTCTGTTGATGGTAAAACTGTTTGAACTGATGGAATTTTCCAAGAAGAATAGTGGCTATTGATGGAGAGCAATTAGGCAGAGACTAAATATTTCCCAATATTTGGAAATTTTTCAAATAGGATTCTCATTGAAATAGGGTTGTTATTTTCATATTTCTTTTCTTAGACTCAAAAAGCAATTAACTAACTTGCTATCTTCAAGTGCAATAATAAAACTAAAAAGTTATTTTATGATGACGGTGCCAGATAGTGTGTGATTGCAGCTAATACATTAGGGTAATTCAATTTTATGAGGTTTTCCTAATCTTAGAGATTGTTTTTATCTCCTTTTAGTTAATTTACAACCAGTTTCTGAGAAGATTAATGTCAAGAAGGAAAAGTCAGAACTTCTAGAAGAAATGTACATTTGGGAACAGAAGTTATCATTGTCTTTTCAATTTTTTAATTTTTCATGGTTTCACTTTAAGTATCTCCCACCTCCCACAATTCTGTTATTTTCGTCCTTCCACTTTCACCTAGTGTCCTAGTTCATATGGTCTATAAACTGTCCACATTCAAAGTAAGCTTCATATATGTAAAGTTCTGTTGTTTTCATTTGTGTTAGGAGTTACACAGTTCAAGATAGGTTTTTCTAGCACTGTAATTAATATTTTTAAATTGTGGTTTTTATTACATATTTATATAGATCAGTGGATCAAAGAAACATCTTCAAGAAAGTAAGAGGCAACACAAGATTCTCTCTGATGAAATGCTTAAGGTAAAATCCCTTTATTTTTTTTTTTTTTTTG
>NW_016812141.1:9456-20549 GCF_001698545.2 Rhinopithecus bieti | reverse complement strand
TTTTTTTTTTTTTTTTGCCTGTATTACACTCTAAAAACAGAAAGAAAAGTACTGAATAATTGTTAAAGATTTAATATGTTTTATTGAAGGATAACATCAAAAACTTTGAAGGAAATAATAACCTTTTGAATGATGTCATTCAAAGTACATGTTCCTGGTTGCAATTTGAGAGGAATCAGTATGTCAAAACTCTGAACTTGATAGGAATTTGGCTGCTAAATTGTACCATGATTCGATTTGGCTTTTGAACCTTTTTGTCCATTGGGTGAAGGGAGCTCTACATTTTATCTTGCTGCCCACCACAGTAAAAGTGTGGGTGTCTCGGGGCTGAACCTTCTTCTGAACAATGATCTGGAATAAAAGTACTAATATCACAATGACTTTTATATTCAAGGGAATAGGAAGTGTGTTTTATTTTACAATATAGGTAATTGTCACATCATTTGGCACTGCCCTTCAAGATATACAGAAAACAGAAAGCATATGAGTGATGAAGATATCTAGGCACATTGAACAGTCCCTACCCCACTTAGTGCTGAACAGAGAATATTTCAATGTGAATTAGGGGAAGCTTTTCTTTATGTACCACTTTTAAATATTGCATTAAGAAAAGTTCAGTTGAGCTGATTGACTTGAACAATTTTGCATTGTCTCTACTTTCTCTTTGTCATCTACTCACTTATCCCATTATGTTGTAAGCAGGAATATCACGGGTGCCACAAAATGTTCATGCCTCATGGTGTTTCTTTGCTCTTCATTTATGCATGTGCTCAACATTTCTCCTATCCTCATACTGGACTAGCTACTTCCCCATGAAATATAGCAGTAACTGTGGGATAGGCATGGTTGCTGTTTCATCTTTTTAGCAGACCACTCGGTGCCTCTATTGAAATCCTGGTACATGTGTTGTTTCTATCCTATGTGCAAAAGTTGGAAGCAAAATTCTACAAAGAACTTGAAAGATGTTATTTCAATGAATACCTCAGGAATTTCAGAGGTAAATGACCCACATCTGTGATAAGACTTTCATTGCGTCTTAGCTATGAGAACAAATATTTCATGTCTTAGAAGATTAAAATCATATGATATCCACATGGAATTCTTTGTTTGTGGAAATTAAGTCATTAGTGAGAATATTTTGCATTAGGTTCAAACTGGCCTTAATGAAGCTGGTGTCAGGGCAGGGAAAGTGGAATCTGAAGTAGGGCAGGGACAGAAGGGAGGTACTCCGCTGAAGATCAAGAAGGAGCAGGTGGTGAAATATTACAAATTATAGAACTCAGCTAAATATAATTACTTGCTTTTCAAATTGTTAAACATTTTTACCTGTGGTAAAATATTGATAACATAATAATTGCCATCTTAACTGTGTTTTAATGTAGAGTTCAGTTGTGTTAAGTATATTCATGTGTTGTACAATTATTATTTCCTAAATGTCTTTTCTCGAACCTGTCTTAAAGTCACAAAATGTAAATGAGAGATTCAAAGATTTACAGTTGAGACCCTGGAGGTCCAATAATCATAACCTGGAAGGTTTACTGTTTGCTGGAGTCCCCATAGCATGGAAATAAGTTTGCCCTGGGATGATGAAGAACGACTTCCTGCCTTCAGATTTCTCACCTTCTCCTCTCCCCACCCTAACCAAGGTCTCAGGTACACATGCATGCACACAAAGAAAATGGTTTTATTCTTTCCAGGAATGAAAAATGACCTGAAAGGCCTCTTTGTTTCAGAAAGGTCTGTGGAAGCAGAAGTGCAAGCTGAAATAAAAAAGATGAAGATGAAAGTAGATAGTCTTTACAAAATCTACAAAGAATGACTACTGAGAAAGAGTAAGATGTCAATGTGTTCATTGACACAAATGCTGTTGTATGAACCATGTGTCAACCAAAGGAGACAATTATAATTTCCTTTAAAATATCTTATGCAATATTTGTGGCAAATTAAGTCTTTAGAAAATTGTGCTTGTCCTTCCTGCCATGATTTCTGTAATCTGCATATTTCCTTTCCCTTCATACATTCTTGTTTGTAATTGATTAGGTAGAAGAGGAGGAACTGGTACTGGCGTCTTTATATTGAATACCCGGGTCACCTTTAGATCTATTTTCACGGTCCTTTAGGTTTTGGTCATATTACATTGCATTTTTCCTGCCATATGGCTAATCATTTTTTATTAAATGTGAGACACTGTAAGAAATATTCAGAAACAAACTGAGGCCTAGTTGGATGTTATCTTGCAGAAAAAATGGGAGTCTACTTCTGGTGAATGGTCAGGGGTACTAGCAGACCTGGACTCCCTCCATCCAGTCAGCAATTGAGGGCATCAGTGAAGGCTCAGTCCTTATAAAGGTCAATGTATTTTCTGTCCACCTTTATTCCTAGTGTGTGACTCTTCTGGGTCCCAACAAAAGCTACTGGACTTTAGTAGGGATCACCTTCATTGGAAGACCCTCAACTCCACTTGTTTTCCATCCAATCCCATGCAGTGTGCAAAGGCTGCTGTGCTTCTTTACATCTCAGTAGTCCCCTCTGGAATTAAGCAGTGAAACTCAGGGAAATGAGCCCCAAATGCTAGGCTGACCTTTGTCCTAGGTTTTCTTCTTATCCATCTTGGCCTCATGTCCTTTAGTGCCATGTTAGCAATTGGATGCATTCAATCATGTGTTTTATATTCTGTCTGGTGTTCTCCATTGTTCTCATGGGAGATCAGAAGCTTCAGATGCACTCATCCCCACTCAAAAGCAGAACTCCTCCTTTGCTTTTCTTAAGATTCACATTTTGTGTTCCTAGTTCTCAAGTGCACAGCAGGGGTAATGATGTTCTCACTGGCTTCTCATTTGCATTAAACTGTGAGCTTCTTTAGGGTGGGAACAGGTCCCTGCTCCCCTTGCATCCTCAGTACCTCACAACAAACTCCTTGCTTTGGGTCACTCCAGACAGCATGTGCTGAAGGATGGCTTAGGTGTTCAGGAACAAGTGCATTCACTTTCTCTTTGAAGTGTTTTTGTCCCTGTTTCCTAAAGTTATTTGAATTTTACGTGTCCTTCGTGTGAAGTCAATTATCAAATGAGATCCTTTGAATCAGAATCATGAATAAAGTAGTGTGAGGGCAACACAGCAAACCTATCTTTTTAGGCTATTGCCATTTTCTGCCTCCACTATCAATGAACTAAACCTTGTTAAACTCGATCAACACCGGGGTTGATGGTTTGCAGTTGTCACGTATTTCCAGGACATAACACCCTGACTAAGGAGCCATTCAGATTATTTTTGATTTAGTAGATGTGCCCAGCACTCAGATTTACCTTTTCTGTCAACCAGAATCTTTGAAGTCGATGACAAGAGTTCCAATCCTGAATCATGGAAACGTGCAGTAGTGAACTACAGTATTAATGACATCATGTCCTGGAAGGAACTCTCTAAGGCTGATTGTCTGGGTTCTGGCATCAGCCTCTGACTGAGAGTCAGGTCTCCCCATGGGAGGAGTCAGACAAGGAATGGTCCCCTGCTCCATCCTGATTGATTTAGTTGTGATGAGTTGGTCAGGTCTGGTTTTCCACATTGAACTAAAATGAGCTTTCACTATGTCAAGCACAAGACTGACCCCAGAAGAATACATAGTGCATCTGATAGAAGCTTTTTATAGTCCTTGATTTATTTACTAGTGAGTAGGAGTATAGAGCTATGAAGAGGAACTGGAAATTATAGAGGACTTGCCAGCAGGCCAGAGTTTGATTTTATTTTGTCCCTCAATGGGAGGCTTCCATTCTCCCTCTCTTTGTGAAGATCTGTTGGTATATATATGGGAAGGTTGGCAGGGGACCTTTCAATTACAGCCTTCAGATGCTGGAAGGGAAGAGGAATCCCACACTGGCTACTGGATCATGTGCATTCATTTCTTTCCCTTCTCATCTCAGGAAGCTGAGATGAAAGAACGTGAGCAAGCAGCAAAGGAGAGGCAGCTGTCAGAGGCGGAGGGAAGCTTGAAATTGGTAGTTGAGGAAATACATACCTACAAGTGACTTCAGAGACTGAACACCAACCTCTTGGGAAACCCGTGTTGGAGTATTTTGTTTTTAACCTTTGTACAATGTTGATACCTGATTAACACAGAAAGATAAACAAATGGTCAGAAGACATATATATATAGAGAGAAAACTCACACAAGAGAAAACAAAGTACTTTAAGATTTACCAATCACTGGCCGAGCGCAGTGGTTCATGTAATCCCAGCACTTTGGGAGGCCGAGGTGGGTGGATCACGAGGTCAGGAGATCCAGACCATCCTGGATAACACGGTGAAACCCCATCTCTACTAAAAATACAAAAAATTAGCCAGGCGTGGTGGTGGGCACCTGTAGTTCGAGCTACTTGGGAGGCTGAGGCAGGAGAATGGCGTGAACCCGGGAGGCGGAGCTTGCAGTGAGTCGAGATCGTGCCACTGCACTCCAGCCTGGGTGACAGAGCAAGACTCCGTCTCAAATAAATAAATAAATAAAGTGCTCGCTTCGGCAGCACATATACTAAAATTGGAACGATACAGAGAAGATTAGGGCATGGGGCCCGCGCAAGGAGGACACGCAAATTCGTCGAAGCGTCCATCCCCCCCCCCCCCCCCCCCCCCCCCCCCCCCCCCCCCCCCCCCCTTATTTTTAATAAATAAATAAATAATAAATAAATAAAAATAAAATAAAAAAGATTTTACCAATGACCAAAACTGTGAAGTAATAAAACGTTCCTGACTCCACTGCTGCGCAGATTGTGTGAACCTATTATTACACAAACTTTCTAGGGATGATTGTCATCACCTTAGAAAGTGCATGTTGTAGGATCAATCACATCCTGAAAAGGGACTATGCCTGTTTATAAGCCAGTTGTTCTTCCCTGTGAAATATGTAAGGATATTAGTACAGGAGAATTAAGATTTATGATAAGTCCTGTGATGCTCAATGAAGGATAAATAAGGGACATACTGAGAGTAGGTAAGGAATTGCCAACTCAGAACCCAGCAGGCATTAATAGTAGATGAGAATCAATATAGCAACAGTTTTTTATTGTACTGTATTTATAACCATGTGGAAATGCCTTTCTGCTATGGATAGATTGTGTAAGGAAAGGGTTACAGTTGTGAGGATAAACAGAACATGTACAGTACTTATTTAAAATCATACTTAAAATGGCGCTTACCTGATAAAAGTGATCTAAACCATAGGGAAAATGATGGAAGACACAGAAGAGCAGCAGAGGTGGGTAGAAGACTACTACAGATGCCAGTAAGGAACCTTCTTCCTAGCAGTGCAGAATCCTTCAGCACTGATGCAAATGATCTCATGGCCCTCAGACTCCTTAAACACTATGGTTCTCACGTGGCTGGAGTCTTTTTCAGATCGCCACTTCTGAAGAAAGGCTTCACGACAACTGGGTAAGTTTTTTTTTTTTCTTCTCTCTTCTTCTTCCTTGCTTTGGACATAATCTGCAGGTCAGACGGGATGTATTTTTCCCACATCTTTGTTGTTAGCCTTGCAGGAGGGAGATGAAGAAGAGAAGGCTGCCTTACAAGCAGCACAGTAGGTAATTGTGATGGATATATATATATATTATAGTATATATATATATTTTTTTTTTTTTTTTTTTTTGAGACGATCTTGCTCTGTCCCCAAGCTGGAGAGCAGTGGCTGGGATCTCGGCTCACTGCAAGCTCCGCCCCCCGGTTCACGGCCATTCTCCTGCCTCAGCCTCCTGAGTAGCCTTGTACTTACAGGTGTCCGACCACCCGCCCGCTAGTTTTTTGTATCTTTAGTAGAGACGGGTTTTCACAGTGTTAGCCAGGGATGGTCTGGAATCTCCTGACCTCGTGATCCTCCGCCTCGCCTCCCAAAGTGCTGGGATTACAGGCTTGAGCCACCGCGGCCCGGCCGTGATGCATTTTTAAGGATGTTGTTTTAAGACAAAGGCTTGAGTGTCTAGTAAAGAACTTATTCAAGTTCATTCTTTCTCTGTCTCCAAGACTAGGAAATGATTGAAAACAGAGAGTGGCTGGAGAGACACATTAGTCAGAAGCCAGCTAGTGGACAACCAGCCTAGAGAATCTCCCCTAAGAGGTAGGAGCTCACTGTGAAGCAGCCATGTAACTTCTGCTTTACAATCCCACACACTCTGTTCTCCTTTTGGGGTGAGGGTAAGGGTGGAGGTGTAATTGTTATGTGCCTGGAAAGATTCAAGCACTACTAAAGGAGAAAATTTTCTCATTGTGTGTCAGGCACACCAATTTTCCTCAAATGCCCCAAGCAAAATGGCCCTCTGTCCAGTCCCCTATGAGTGAGAGCTCAGGCCCCTCCACGACTGTGGAACCACCCCCACCCTGAACTTTTGATTTACTTTTAACTGAGGTGATGAGGCCTAGAAGGAAATGGGCCAGCTCCACTTCCCACCTTGAGTCAGTGTGGAAGCTTGTTTTCTTTCATTTGAGAAAAGCAACCACCAATAACATTTTAGAATTGGGAACTGTATGTCCTAATGAGAGAGGAAATTTTATGTGCTATGTCTTCGTGAATCAATATTGTACAATAAGATATGTTTTAGGAAAAGAGGCATTTATTTACTATTTTTGGATCTTCCTTTATTATTTTTGTTTAAATTGTTTATTGTGAACTATACAATTCCATTAGTAATACATTTCTATGCAATTTTACTCCTCTAACATTTTAAGTGTAACCCTAAAACTTCACAGTTAATTCCCATAGCTCTTACCTTTTCTCATTACTATTATTAGTCTCTTTAAATCATTTCTGTTCATTAATATTTATAATACCTGATCTGATATGAAAGTTAGATTAAATATGAATTCCAGAGAATTGTGAATGTCCCTATGGCTTGAAAAAAAGGAGCAGGGCTATTCTTGTCCAAGGTTTATTGATACTCTTTTTATCCATGAATGCTATTTTAATTTTTAGTCTGTGCTTAATTTATAAGTAGTTCCCTCTGATATGTACTGGGAACTTCTGATTTAGAGTTGATTTCCAGCTAGTTTGAGCCCTACTTGTTCGCAGTTAGTTGATTTGTTAAGACCAGGGCTCTGTGGTGTCCTTCTCAAGGACAAGGGTCCAGAGAGTTCCAGGGTCCTCTGTGGTATCTGGTTAACAAACTCTGTAACTCTGGTAAGGGAACTGTCTGTGGCAAAGAAAGTGACATGGCAGGGGTAGACATGGAGGGTTTCTTATTCTGCAAAGAGCATGCAAACCAGAATAAGCCCCAATCCCTTCTCTGGCCCTTAGCAGATTCAGGACCTCATTAGTTCCCATGAGGAACAGCAGCTGCATCCCAACTGAGAACACAGAGAAGATAAAGGTAAATGCTGTGGTCATTTTCACTGTGCCTACTTCAGGACACTTTTGTCTTTTCATACAGCACCTTCTCCTGGCCTTGTCTCTGGTTCGTGTGTTCTGTGGTATCTTCTCTGTCTCTTTACTTTTCAAAAATCAAAATATTCCCCCATGAGGCTTCAGTCTTCTCCATACCAACCTGGTCATCTTTGGTGGCACTTCCAGAAACCATAAATGCTTAAGGGCCAAGGACTGAAGAGCTTTAACTGTTTTGTTTCCAGAAATAACATGAGAAGATGCCACTTAACTCCAGTGCTGTAGGTCTCATGGCCCGATAGACCCTGACTGATCCTTTTTATTCAAGCTGTTGCTGAGTCCCCTCCCCAAATATGTGGGGATTTTTTGTTGCTGTTATTTAATTCCTATGAGGTAGGTGACTAACTTTTAGAATATCTGCTGTAATCCCCATAAGTGAAAAATATGAAAACTCATTCATCCAGTATTAATATGTGCTTTGTGCAATTCTGAATGCTCTTTGACAAAGCAAATTCCATAATTCATCACTGTCCCATGTCTGTTGGCAACTTTGCTATGCAAAAATGCCCCCCTCCCCATCCAGTGGTGCCTTCAATCGAGTATTCTAGTTGTCAGAGATTTTATATTTGTAATGGAAAATGTACACTGGATGTGAGATAGTGAAGACTGAAAGTCACTAATTACCTACAAGGACAATTCCCAACAAAGGCCTTAAATTATGGTCAGCTAAGCTGTTTCTCATGTGGTCCCTGTAACTTTCACAGCTGGTGAGTCCTCTGATCACACATGACAGGATTTCTGCACTTGAAATTAAATCACAGTTGTTTTAATTCTGTTCTTTAGAACTCCCATCTCATTTTTCCATGGACAAAATTGTTCTTTATGTCACAGTGTATTTAAAATTTGGTAATACCTGTGAGTTAAAATAAATATTATAGCTGTGCCTAACTAACTTCTATAGATTAGATTGTTCTGTCAGAAAACCCTTTCCCAGTTCCCCTGCAGGATGTCAGTAATTCACATCTCCCCAGAGCTCTTTGTGCCCACAGGTTGTACCTCCAGAGAGGAGAAGACCCTTTCTCAGGAAGGGAGGCAGAGGGGGACAATAGGGCCTTGCAGGTAGAGATGGGATCAACTTCCACTCTGCCTCTTGCAATCTGTGTGACCCTTGGTGAATTTTCTCCTTCTTCTGGGATCTTCTTTCCTGTGATTTAGTGCAGAGTGGCCACACTGACCTTGCAGCATTCTGAGAATCAGAGATAGGACATAAAAGGCCTGTAAAAAGTTCTCCCAAGAGTAGCTGTGATTTGTGTATGAATAATGGGCTTTTCATTCCTCCTTTTCTCTCTGTTTATCACTTGCAAGGAACCAACTTCAGTGATGGTGGTGAGGGAGGGATGTGAGTACCCCTGGGCTAGAGACTCATGTGTCTGGACTAATGCTTTTTTATTACTGTGTAATGACTCTGTCTTCCCTGGAACAGGACCTAGAGTGCCTGCGTTTACAGACAGACACAGTGGCATGTGGTGACAGCAGGTTATCCTCCTGGCTTCCCTTCACACCCCAGCTGTCCTCAGGACTCAGTAGAAGGGAGATTTTTTGGCACTGACACTGCTATTTTGAAACCTGGGGAAAGGAAAGGTGCCAGGGACTGTCACCTGTTACATGGGGTGCAGCTTGCATTGGTGTTGGTGTTTTTGTCCATCATATTAATGCATTTTGAAACTTTTCTTCCTTCTGCTCTGCAGGTCAATATGGCGTCAGAAGGGCCTCTTTCTCAGGATTGCCCTACTTGCTCTACTGCATGGCTGGCCCTTCAGGACCATTCGTGGGCTGCCAGACACCTCCTCTGCCTGGGTGGCCTCTGGGAACACGACCACTGCCTGCATGCACACCACTTGGTATGTTGATCTGAACAGTATGGACTGACTTTTAAAGCGGATTCATCTTTTTTTTTTCCTCATTGAGTGAATAGAAAGAAATGTCACAGATGGTACTGCAGGACTTTGCAGTACAAGGGTAACACTGGCTGGGGACGTGGTTACTTTTTTTTTTTTTTTTTTGAAACAGAGTTTCCCTTTTGTTGCCCAGGCTGGAGTGCAATGGCGCAATCTCAGCTCACCGCAATCTCCACCTCCCGGATTCAAGTAACTCTCCTGCCTTAGCCTCCCAAGTAGCTGGGATTACAGGCATGTGCCACCATGCAGGGCTAATTTTTTTGTATTTTAGTAGAGACAGGGTTTATTCATGTTGGTCAGGCTGGTCTCAAACTCCTGACCTCAGAAGATCCGCCAGCCTCAGTCTCCCAAAGTGCTGAGATTACAGACATGAGCCACCGCGCCCGGCGACGTGGTTACATTTCTCAAGTTTCTGAGGACTCACAGTGGGTTGCATCATCTCCATCATGAGCAAGGCAGCAGGTATCTCTTGTAGATGAGGAAAGAGATTGCTTATAGAAGCCATAAATACCAATTTTGCAGACATGTATGGAACCTTGACAAAGTGGCCAGCTCTGTGAGGGATGAGACGCACCCTTGACTTGCAGTGCTTCCTATGTCCTGCAGCAGAGAGACACACAGCAAAGGGCAGGGATCCTGTGACCATCCATAATGGAAGCACGAGTGAAGGGCCCCAGAGTGCAAAAGAGGAAGACAGATTCTTCTGAGAATAAAGAGGATGGTGTGGAAGAGAGCTAAAGTGAGGAGATGTCACATGGGGGGTTGTTGAACTCACTTAGGTGGAGCTGGAAGGCTGCTTCTGGCAGGTACAAGCAGTGTGAGCAGGAGCGTAGCGGCTGCGTGAGGGCCACAGCAGAGCCATTATGGGAGAGCTCAGATGGCACAGTGTAGACAAGGGAATTTTCCTCCCAAGAAGTTCCTTGTTGCCCTAAAGCCTTTAGTCCATTATCTGCAGGAAGGATGATTCTTTCCCCGGATGTGCGAAGGCTCTGGATCAGGGTGAATGAATGCCTAGAGGTCTGGGAAATGTAATTTGGGTCTATGAGGGGACCCTGTCTGCCTGAGTTTATTATGACTTAAGGAGACTAACAGTGGTTCAGTGGAGCTGCGGGCTTGGCCTTCAGAATGAGACTAACTCTGGTGGGGAACTAAAGGCCTGGCAGGTTAGGTCTCAGCTCATTCCTGGCACCCTCTGCTTCTCACCTCTGACTCCCAGCTTTGCACCTCCAACATTGTCATGCAAAATTGTCACCCTTCCCTCTGTCGCTGTTGTCTGAGCCCAGACACCAACTTTCAGTGGAGCTCAGAGCCTCAGCTTTTTTATAAATGAGCTGGGGATGATGTGGTTGATGAGGTCATTGTGAGGATGAAGAGACCAAGCCCATAAAGCAAAATAGCTTACAGGTGTTAGACATTCACCCCCTCACTGTTTAAATGAAAATATTCCCACTCAGAAGATCATCAAAAGATGTTCGTTGAAGTTCATTAGATAAACCATAGGCTGTAACAGCTCAGGCCCAGAGATTTCCAATCCCTGTTTCAAAAGATGAGGCATAGCCCCTGTCTCCACGATTAAAATTCAGATTCTACCAGATAAAAGAAAAGATAATTATAAGAATATGTACACAGTTAAATTGTAAGACCTATACCTGAGACCCATAGATAATTGCTTTCCATGGCATATAGACGCAGATGCAGCCACACACAGAAGTATTTATCACGGGCACAGATATTTTATAGAGGACAAAGTGTATATAAGGCAAACATGGATTTTTTTT
>NW_016812141.1:6169-8307 GCF_001698545.2 Rhinopithecus bieti | reverse complement strand
AAATTTACTGAGACTTATTTTATGGCCTATTGTATTGGCGGAACCCACCCCCAATATTTCAACGTAGGTTCTTTCTATTTTCCATAAGTGTCAGCCAGTTGAGAAATAAAGAGAAAGAGTACAAACAGAGGAATTTTACAGTTGGGCCTCCAGGGGTGACACCACATATCAGTAGGACCGTGATGCCCACCTGAGCCTTAAAGCCAGCAAGTTTTATTAAGGATTTCAAAAGGGGAGGGGGTGTAAGAACAGGGAGTAGGTCACAAAGATCACATGCTTCAAAGGGCAAAAAGGAGAACAAAGATCACATGCTTCTGAGGAAACAGGACAAGGGCAAAACCAGAAACTCCTGATAAGGGCCCAATAAAGATCAGAAGGCAAAGGGCAAAAGCAGAATTACTGATAAGGGTCTATGTTCAGTGGTGCACGTATTGTCTTGATAAACATCTTAAACAACAGAAAACAGGGTTTGAGAGCAGAGAACTGGTCTGACCTCAAATTTACCAGGGTGGAGTTTCCCAATCCTAGTAAGCCTGAGGGTACTGCAGGAGACCAGGGTGTATTTCAACAATGAAATCAAGATGGAAATTAAAAAATTCTTTGAACTGAACAATAATAGTGATACAACCTATCCCCTCACCTGGGCCTTTGTTCTCAGTTCTCTCTTTCTCTGCTCCCTCCATTTCCCCTCCTTTCTCTCTCTCTTTCTCCTTCTTTCTCTCTGTCCTTCCCCCTACCCCCTTTCTCTTCTCCCACTCTCACAGACACCCCCAGAGTGGCCGTTTATAGAGCTCCCCCCAGGAATGCATTCCTTCCCCAGGGTGTTAATTATTAATATTCCTTGCTAGGAAAAGAATTTAGCGATGTCTTCCCTACTTACGCATCTGTTTATAGGCTCTCTGCAAGAAGAAAAATATGGCTCTATTTTGCCTGACCCCACAGGCAGTCAGACGTTATGGTTGTCTTCCCTTCTTCCCTAAAATCGCTGTTATTCTGTTCTTTTTCAAGTTGCACTGGTTTCATATTGTTCAAGCACACGTTTTACAATCAATTTGTATGGTTAATACAATTATCATAGTGCCCCTGAGGTGATGTACATCCTCAGTTTACGAAGATAACAGGATTAAGAGATTAAAGTAAGACAGGCATAAGAAATTATGAAAGTATTATTTGGGAACTAGTAAATGTCCATGAAATCTTCACAATTTATGTTCCTCTGCCGCAGCTCCAGCTGGTCCCTCCATTCTGGGTCCCTGACTTCCTGCAACACTATTGTATGGTCTATCTTGGAGAATGTTCCATGTTCTGATGAACAGAATGTATATTCTGCAGCTGTTGGGTAGAATGTTCTGTAAATATCTGTTAAGTCCATTTGTTGTAGGGTATAGTTTAGGTCCTCTTTTACATTATTGGTGGGAGTGTAAGTTAGTTCAACCATTGTGGAAGACAGTGTGACAATTCCTCAAAGACCTAGAGACAGAAATACCATTTGATCCAGCAATCCCATTACTGGGTATATACCCAAAGGAATTTAAATCATTCTATTATAAAGATACATGCATATGTATGTTCATTGCAGCACTATTCACAATGGCAAAGACATGGAATCAACCTAAGCACCCATCAATGACAGACTGGATAAAGAAAATGTGGTATATATACACCATGTAGCCATTAAAAGGAATGAGATCATGTCCTTTGCAGAGACATGGATGGAGTTGGAAGACATTATCCTCAACAAACAAATGAAAGAACAGAAAACCAAACACCACATATTCTCACTTATAAGTGGGAGCTGAGTGATGAGAAAACATGGACACATCGGGGGGAACAACACACAGTTAAGGCTGTCGGAGGAAGGCGTGGCAGGCGGGAGAGCATCAGGAAGAATAGCTAATGGATGCTGGGTTTAATACCTAGGTGAAGGGATGATCCGTGCAGCAAATCACCATGGCACAAGTTTACCTATGTAACGAACCTGCACATCCTGCACATGTACCTCTGAACTTAAAAGTCGAAGAAAAAAAAAGTCACACTTAAACACATAAACATGTATTATATATATTTAATAAATATGAAATATTAAACAATGTATAATATACTTAATAGACAAAATATTAAACAATATATTATATATT
>NW_016812141.1:0-2649 GCF_001698545.2 Rhinopithecus bieti | reverse complement strand
TAGAATGACTATGTATTTTGAACACAATAGTGTCAATTAATTGTTATGTGGTAGCTCATCTGTATTAGATAATACCTGCCCACCCAGTTAGGTCTTGAGACTAAGAAAGATCAGAACTGGAGAACTGTTTCTGAATTAATTCCAAAGGCACCATCTTATCATTGCCTTTTTATTGTTAATTTTAGGGTACAAGTGAGAGTTGACTATTTGTAAAATTTTAAGTCCTTTTCTTTCAAGAGTATAACAAATAATCAGTCTGGGCACAGTGGTTCATGCCTGTAATCCCAGCATTTTGGGAAGCAGAGGTAGGAGACTTGCTTAAGCCCAGGAGTTCAAGACCAGGCAACATAGTGAGACCAGGTCTCTAGAAAAAATGAAAAAAAAAAAATCCAGGTGTGGTGGCATGCACCTGTAGTCTTAGTTACTTGGGAGGCTGAGATGGGAGGATCCCTTGAGCACCTCAGCAGCCCAGGCAACAGAGCAAGTCCCTGTCTCAAAAAAAAAGAAAGAAAGAAAGAAAGAAAAGAAAGAATCTGAACATTTTATATGGGATGGCATGTTGATGAATAAAGATATACTGTATTTTAACTTTTTTAAATTGCTCCGTAAAATGCCAATGAACTAGACATTTGTTTATGTCATTATAATTTAATATGTTGCTATTGTTTGCTAGCACAAATGCTCCCTTTATAGAGTATATGTCCTTGCTCACACAGCTAAAGTAAAATTTAGAGTTAAATTATTATTTAGCAAACTCTAAGGCATGACACAATGCCTTGGAACCTGTGATTTCTCATTAATCTTTAGTGATGATTAATCTGGGCACAGACTCCACAAAACATTGGCAATTCCACTTCTCAGTGGGTACACTAGAGAATTCTAGGCTATGTGCAAAGATTCTTATTTCAGCAGCTTGGAAAAGATTCAAGTATCTTTGATAGGTACTTGGGGCTCATTAACATATAAATCATACTAAGGAATACTATGCAATGATTAAAATATATTGCACATATTATCATAAATAGAGCTCTAAGGAACAGTGTGGAGTGAAAATGCAGGTTTTACTATGATATATATAGTATGATACCATCTATATAATATGCTCCCAATATTTCAGTATATTGCAATGAAGATAGGTAGATAAATATAGATATAAATTTATTTTTAAAACATCTAAAAGGATTTACATCCAATAAGGAAGGTGGTCTTCATTTTTAATATTTACCTTATTTACAGGTAATGCATTTGTCTTTAATGTTTATCTTTTTAAAGGGAGGTATAATTCACAAATTGATTAAGCAAACTCAACCTTATGATTATAATTTAGTTTTATATTCTGGACTCCTGTGGAGCCAGAAGATATGGCCTTGAATAGTCACAAGAAAATAAAAAAAAAATCCCACACTCTAACAAAGTTATTGTCATAAATGGCAACAAGATAGGTGTGTTAATGAAAGATAGGATTGGATCTACTTCAACAAATTGAGGGTTTCTGATCTTATTTATGATACCATGAGTGGAAATGGACTCTCTCCTGAAAGATCCTCTCTTACCTGGCGAAACACTTGTGCTGAAGCAGTTCCTGGTATATCAGTGGATTTGCAGATAGAGTGGTGGTGGAAGACCTGAACAGAGCCTGGGACCACAAGGAAGAAAAAACCAGATCTATACGTTAAGTGGGAAAGACAGTGAGACCGTGGTGGGGAAGGTTCAGGGAAGATGGCCACTAACTTTGAGACTCAGCTAGGGCATACCCTTTGTCTTGGAAATTTAGTAATTCTTCACCCTCCAGACCTTGGGAGAGAATTTAGCTTTAGCTGTGTGAACCTAGCAGCTATCATGTTATTCACTGATATCTGAATAGATACACAATGAGGCATTTACTTCTGGATCCTAGAAGACTTGTTTTGATCTTTGTTGCTTTAAATAATAAGCCTGGATATTGTCAGTAAAATTGTGGATTGTGGAGGCACTTAAGAGGTTAGCACAACAGTTTAGAGATTGTGCTGTGGAGTCCAATAGACCATGATTGCTTAATGTCTGATTCCACCTCTGTGATTCCTTGGGCTAGGTACTTATCCTCTATGAGACTCAGTTTACCCAGTTTTTCCCTTACAGGGTTGTTGGGGAGATGAAATGGAATAATGCATATGAAGTACTGGTGAGTAGTCAATGAATAGTAACTGATATTAATATTGTCTTCTTCAATATCATTATTGTCTCTTAAAAGTTTTCTTTTCAGGCCAGGAACAGTGGCTCACGCCTGTTACCCCAGCACTTTGGGAGGCCAAGGTGGGTGGATGACCTGAGGTCACGAGTTCGAGACGAGCCTGGCCAACATGGTGAAACTCTGTCTCTAGTAAAAATACAAAAATTAGCTGGGCATGGTGGCGGGCACCTGCAATCCCAGCTACTTGGGAGGCTGAGACAGGAGAATCGCTTGAACCCGGGAAGTGGGAGGTTGCAATGAGCCGAGATGACGTCATTGCACTCCAGCCTGGGCGACAGAGCAAGACTCTGTCTCAAAAAAAAAAAAAAGAAAAAGTTTCCTTTTGAGTGATACAACTGAAGTAGCCAAGTCCTCCCAATTCCAAAGGCCCTAGAGAAGTGAGAGAGCATGACTTTCCGAAGATGGCCGAATAGGAACAG
>NW_016812140.1:0-819 GCF_001698545.2 Rhinopithecus bieti | reverse complement strand
TAGCCTTCTGAGAAACTGCCTTGTGATGTGTGAATTCATCTCAAACATATACACCATTCTCTTCAAGGAGTAGTTTGGTAGCACTGTTTTTGTGAAATCTGAGAAGGGCTACTTTGGATTGCAAAGAAGACTATGGAGACAAAGGAAATATCCTCATATTACAACTAGAAATAAGCTTTCTGAGAAACGGCCTTGTGATGTGTGAATTCATCTCACGAAGTTACACCATTCTTTTCATTATACAGTTTGCTAACAGTGTTTTCCTGGAATCTGCAATGGGATATTCTGGGGTACATTGAGGCCTATGGTGAAAAAGGATTATCCTCAGATAAAACTGAATAGAAGCCTTCTGAGAAACTGCTTTGTGAAGTGTGAATTCATCTCACAGAGTTACACCATTCTTTCTTTGAACAGTTTGCTAACATTTTTTTCGTGAAATCTGCAATTTGACATTTGGGATTGCATTGAGGCCAATGGTGAAAAAGGAAATATCCTCAGATAAAAACTAGAAGGAAGCTTTCTGGAAACTACTTTGTGATAGGTGAATTCATCTCACAGAGTTACACCATTTTTTTCATGGATCTATTTGGTAGCACTGCTTTTGTGGAATCTGAGAACTGTTATCTTGGATCACATTGAAACCCATGGTGAAAAAGGAAATATCCTCAGATAAAAACTAGAAAGAAGGTTTCTGAGAAACTGCTATCTGATGTGTGAATTCATCTCACAGAGATACACCTTCCGTTCATGGAGCATTGTGTTACCACTCTTTTTGTTGAATCTGGGAAGGGATATATGGGATCGCTATGAAGACTATAC
>NW_016812138.1:0-1351 GCF_001698545.2 Rhinopithecus bieti | reverse complement strand
GTGACAGAATGAACCCCTGCCCAGTGAAGAGAGGGAAACGGGGGAGGTGGGAGACCTCGTGGGTGACGGGACAGCAGGGTCCTGGACACAGCCCTGGGGAGCGGGTGAGTGGGATGTCCCAATCCGGCTGGGCGGTAGTGACAGAAAGACGGACAGGGCAGCCCCAACCGAGCCCAGGGGAGTGGTGGAGACTAGAGGCGTCCTGACCCCGCTGGGGAGAAGCCTAACGGAGTGCGAGGGGACAACTGAGATACCGAGACGGAAGGGGAGAGGGTTAGAGAAGCACTGCTCCAGCTCGGCAGTCTTTACCCAGTACAGCTCTCTGGCTCCCGTCGGGCGCCCCACAATACTGCCACCTCGCACTCGGCAACACCTCCGCCGCCATCTCGCCTGTCTGTCCGCCAAGCACAGCAGTTAAGACAGCAGTAGCCACAAACGGATTTTTAAACACGCGGGAGCCTAGGCCGCGCGGCGGGCCGGAAAAGGCGTGGCCCTGCCGGGCACCGCCCACAGTGCGCGTGCCGCGTGTCCCCGCCCCCCGCGCGGAGAGGCGTGGTCTCCACCCACAAGGTGCCACACACTCGCGCGACTGGCCGAGGCGCAGCACGTGATTAGCTCAGCGCTCGCCTGCACTCTAGGTTTTGTAGGTCCAGGGCCTGAGGCGTCCTACGGCCTCAGCCTAAGCTTGCTGTGAGCCTTCTTCCGGCTCAGCACCATCTAGAGAGAGTGTCGTCTCTCTCCTACCGTGACAAACACATCTTCCCAAGACCTGAAAGACCAAGTTCAAATTTAGAATTCTCTGACAGGAACTCCTTGAGCCCCAACTATATGTGGCCGCTGGCGAAAAGCCGCCCGTCTCTAGGGCCTCCCACCCACCCACGTGGACATCCAGTTCTAGGTACAAGCTTTGTCCACAGTCCAACAGCTCCCTGCAATGCGCTGTGGCGTGCACACATGTGGCCCAATCAACCCTGAGGTGATGGAACAGAAGCCCAACCAACCCCAGAGCCTTTGGGCAGGAGATTCTGGACTGAAATAGAAGAGGGAGTCCGAGCTGACGGACATGTCCCTTTTTCACTGCGGATTCAACCCTTCTTCTGCACGGGGAGTTTTCAGAGCAGAAAAAAGGCAAAAGCAGGACCTTTAAGCATGGACCCTGGCCGAGGCCCCCTTTGCCCAAAGATGCGTACTGTTGAAGGGCAAGAACTCAGGTTGACTCCCCTGTCTTCCAAATCACCTTCTTTCAAGACTCTTTTCCTTCCACATACCCTCACACCCGCCTCCAACACCCAGAATCCTAGGAATAGGCCGGGCGCGGTGGCTCAAACCTGTAATCCCAGCACTTTGGGAG
>NW_016812137.1:0-406 GCF_001698545.2 Rhinopithecus bieti | reverse complement strand
TGCTTGGTAGATTTTCCTCCATCCCTTTATTTTGAGCCTGTATGTCTCTGCATGTGAGATGGGTCTCCTGAATACAGCAGACTGATGGGTCTTGACTCTTTATCCAGTTTGCCAGTCTGTGTCTTTTAATTGGGGCATTTAGCCCATTTATGTTTAAGGTTCATATTGTTATGTGTGAATTTGATCCTGCCATTATGATGCTAGCTGGTTATTTTGTCCGCTAATTGATGCAGTTTCTTCATAGTGTCAATAGTCTTTACAATTTGGTATGTTTTGCAGTGGCTGGTACTGGCTGATGCTTTCCATATTTAGTGCTTCCTTCAGGAGCTCTTGTCAGGTAGGCCTGATGGTGACAAAATCGCTCAGCAGTTGTTTGTCTGTAAAGGATTTTATTTCTCCTTTGCTT
>NW_016812136.1:0-941 GCF_001698545.2 Rhinopithecus bieti | reverse complement strand
GGATTTTGGCAACACAATGAAGCGTATGATCACAAAGGAAATATCCTCAGATAAAAACCAAAAATAAGCTTTCTGAGAAACTGCTTTGTGACGTGCTAATTCAACTCACAGTGTTACATGATTCTTCTCATGGATTAGTTGTGTAGCACCGTTTTTAGGGAAACTGAGAAGGGATATTTTGGATCACATTCAAGCCTATGGTTCCATAGGAAATATCCAGAGATAAAAACTAGAAAGAAGCATTCTGAGAATGTTCTTTATGACATGCGAAATCATCTCACAGAGTTACATTGTTCTTTTCATTGAGCAGTTTACCAACACTGCTATCATGGAATCTGCAAAGGGATATTTGGGAGTGCCTTGAGGTCTATGGTGAAAGGGGAAATCTCTTCAGATAAAAACTGGAAAGAAGCTTTTTGATAAACTGCTTTGTGATGTGTGAATTCATCTCACAGAGATACATTGTTGCTTTCACTGAGCAGTTTGCTAACACTTTTTTCGTGGTATCTGCAATGGGATATTTGGGATCGAATTGAAGCCTGTGGTGACAAAGGAAATATCCTCAGATAAAACCCAAAAAGTTTTCTGAGAAATTGATTTGTGATGTGTGAATTCGTCTCACAGAGATACACTGTTCTTTTCATTGAGCAGTTTTCTAACACTGTTTTCTTGGAATGTGCAATGGAATATTTCAGAGCACATTGGAGCTTATGGTGATAAAGGAGCTATCATATAAAAACCAGAAGGAAGATTTCTGAGAAACTGCTTTGTGATGCTTTAATTCCTCTCACAGAGTTAAATGATCCTTTTCACAGTTTAGGTTGGTAGCACTGCTTTTGGGGAAATATCCTCAAATAAATCTAGACAAAAGCTTCCTGAGGAAGTTGTTTGTGATGTGTGAATTCATCTCATGGAGTTACACCTTACATTTCATGGAGCAG
>NW_016812135.1:4267-7606 GCF_001698545.2 Rhinopithecus bieti | reverse complement strand
ACATCATTACAGATACATAAAAGTTTAGCATATTACAATTCTCTTCTAAAGAGAATTTAATACACAATTCCAGCACAACAAATTTGAAAACCTAGAGAAAAAATTGATGATCTTCTAACAAAATACAAGCTTTAATAATGATCCAAAAAGAATTGAAAACGTCATACAACAAATACTAAAATAGGCAGAGTAAGATGGCAGAATAGAAGACTCCGCTGATCATTCTCCCTGCAAAGACACCAGTTTGACAACTATCTATATCCAAACAACACCTTCAAAGGAACCAAAATCAGGTGAGCATTCAGAGTACCTGGTTTTAGTGCATATGGCTGAAAGAGGCAGTGAAGTGGCAGGAAAAATAGTCTTGAATCACCAGTGCCACCCCTCTCCCATCCCCCAGCAGTGGCAACATGGTGCAGAGAGCATATTTGTGAGTTCAGAGCAGAAGAACTCAGTAATTGTAAGGCACTGAACTCAGCATTGCCCTGTGATAGCAGAAACAAAAACCAGACCAAACTCAGCTGATACCAGCTCATGGAGTGAGCATTTAAACCAACTCTAGCCAGAAGGTAATCGCCAATCTCAGTGGCTGGAATTTGAGATCCCATCACAGGTTAATGTGCTTTGGAGTCTTAAATAAACTTGAAAGGCAGTCTAGGCCACAAGGACAGCAGCTCCTAGGTGAATCCTAGTGATGAACTGGGCCCAGAGACAGTGGACTGGGAGGGTCTATGACCTTCTAAGACATTAGTAAGGGCAGCCAAGAGAGGGCTGGCACCACCCCTCCCCTAACTATAGGGTACATAGCTCATGGCTCCATAAGAGACCACTTTTTTCTGCTTGAAGAGAGCAGAGGGAAGAGTGGGGAGGATTTTGTCTTGCATCTTGGATACCAGCTCAGCCATAGTAGGGTAGGGCACCAGTCAGAGTCATGAGGCCTCCTTCCCAGTTCCTAACTTGCAGACGACATTACTGGACACACCCTGGGACAGAAGGTAATGTGCTGCCTTGAAGGGAAAGATCTAGTCCTGGCAGGCTTCATCACCTGTTAACTGAAGAGCCGTTGAGCCCTGAATAACCAGCAGCAATACCCAGGTGCTACATTGAGGGCCTCATATGAGACTCTGAGACATGCTGACTTCAGATATCAGTTCAGTCACAGCAGAGAGGAATACCTAGTGGATTCTTCAGGTCCCTGATTCCAGAAAATGGCTCTGGAATGGCATTTCTGGACATACCCTGGGCCAAAGGAGAACCCAAGTCCCTGAAGGGTGAGTTCCAGGCCAGGTAGCATTCACCACAAGCTGACTTAAGAACCCTTGGGCCTTAAGGGAACATTGGTGAGAGTCTGACAGTACTCCCCTTGGGACTGTAGTGGTGGTGGCCATGGAGTGAGGCTCCTCTGCCTTTGGAAAGGGGAGGGAAGAGTGAGAAAGACTGCATTTTGTGGTTTGAGTGCCAGGTCAGTTGCAGTCCAATAGAACACCAGGTAGTCATCTAAGGTTTTTGACTCTTTTCCCTGGCTCCCAGATGGCATCTCTGGACCCATTCAGAGCCTGAGGAATCTCACTGCCCTGAAGAGAAGGACACAGGCCTGGGCTTTGCCACCTGCTGATTATAGAGCACCAGGGCCTTGAGCAAACGTAAGTGGTAGCCAGGGAGTAGTTACAGAAGGCGTTGGGTGAGACCCAATGGTGTGCTGGCATCAGGTCTGACTCAGCACAGTCCTAGAGGTGGTGGCCACAGGGGTGCTTGTGTCACTCAACCCCCAGCTGAAGGTGGATCAGAAAAGAGAGAGAGCCTTCATTTGTTTGGTGGAAAGTAAGGGAAGAGAACAAGAGTCTCTATCTGGTAATCCAGAGAATTCTCTCAGATCTTGTTCAAAACCATTAAGGCAGTACTTCCACGAGTCTGGAAGAACCACATTGTTACTGGGCTTGGAATAACCCCTCAAACAGATAACAACTTCAGTCACAACACCCAAGTTCTTTAGAATAGCTGGAAAGCCTTCCCAAGCAGGATGGGAACAAACAAGCCCAGACTGAGAAAACAACAATAAATACTTAAATCTTCAATGACCAGACACAGATTAATGCCTACGAGTATTAATACAATCCAGGAAAACATTTCCTCAGCAAATAAACTAATTAAGGCATAAGGGACCAACCCTGCAGAAACAGAGATATATGGCCTTTCATGCAGAGAATTTGACAGCTGTGTTAACAAAACTCAAAGAAATTCAAGATAACACAGAGAAGAAATTCAGAATTCTATCAGATAAATTTAACAGGAGATTGAAATGATTAAGAAGTACCAAGCAGAAATTCTCGAGCTGAAAAATACAATTGACATATTGAAGAATACATCAGAATCTTTTAATAGCAGAATCATCAAGCAGAAGATAGAAGTAGTGAGTTTAAAGACAGGCTATTTGAAAATAAAAAGTCAGAGGAGACAAAAGAAAAAAGAATACAGAGCAATAAAGCACACCTACAGGATCTGGAAAGCTTCAAAAGGGCAAGTCTAATAGTTATTGGCCTTAAAGAAGCAGAAGAGAAAGAGATAAGGGTAGAAAATTCATTCCAAGGGATCACAGCAGAAAACTTCTCAAACCCAGAGGAAGATAGCAATATCCAAGTACAAGAAGGTTATAAAACACCAAGCAGATTTAACCCAAATAAGACTACCTCAAGGCATTTAATAATCAAACTCCCAAAGGTCAAAGATAAAGGATCCTAAAAGCAGCAAGAGAAGAGGAGAAAAAGAACATACAATGGAGCTCCAATACATCTGGCAGCAGAATTTTCAGTGGAAACCTTAAAGGCCAGGGGAGAGTGGCATGACATATTTACAGTGGTGGAGAAGAAAAACTTTTAACCTAGACTAGCACATCAAGTGAAAATATCCTTCAAACATGAAGAACAAATAAAAAAGACCTTCCCAGACAAACAGAAGCTGAGAGATTTCATCAATACCAGACCTGTCCCTTGAGAAATGGCGAAGGGAGTACTTCAATCCAAAAGAAAAGAATGTTAATGAGGAATAAGAGATTATCTGAAGGTAGCAAACTCACTGGTAATAGTAAGTATACAGGAAAACACAGTTGTTATAACATTGCAACTGTGGTATGTAAACTACTCCTATCTTAAGTAAAAAGGCTAAACAATGAACCTATCAAAAATAATTGCAACAGATTTTCAAGACATAGTACAATAAGGTATAAGGAGAAGCCACAAAAGTTAAAAGTAGGGGACAAAGTAAAGGTGTAGAGTGTTAGTTTTCTCTCTGCTTGTTTATGCAAATAGTGTTAAGTTGTTATCAGCTTTTAAAATGGATTAT
>NW_016812135.1:0-2262 GCF_001698545.2 Rhinopithecus bieti | reverse complement strand
AAAAAAGCTAAAAGCCTTTCCTCTAAGATCTGGAACTTTGCAAGGATGCCCACTTTTACCACTGTCATTCGACATATTACTGGAAGTCCTACCTAGAGCAGGCACACAAGGGAAAGGAATAAAGGGCATCCAAACTGGAAAGGAAGAAATCAAATTATCCTTGTTTGCAGATGATATGACCTTATATTTGGAAAACATAAAGATTCCAGCAAAAAACTATTAGAACCGATAAACAAATGCCGTAAAGTTGCAGGATACAAAATCAACATACAGAAATCAGTAGCCATTGGCATTTCTATATGCCAACAGGGAACAATCTGAAAAAGACATAAAAAAATTTCATTTACAATTGTCACACATAAAATAAAATATCTAGGAATTAATCAAAGAAGTGAAAGATTTCTGCAATGATAACTATAAAACATTGATGAAAGAAATTAAAGAAGACACAAAAAATGAAAAGATATTCTATGTTCATGGATTGAAAGAATCTATATTGTTAAAATGTCCGTACTACCCAAAGCAATCTACAGATTCGATGCTATTTCTGCCAAAATACCAATGTCATTCTTCATAGAAATAGAAAAAACTATCCTAGAATTTATTGAAACCACAAAATATCCAGAATAGCCAAAGCTATCCCGACCAAAAAGAACAAAACTGCAAGATTCACATTACCTGATTTCAAGTTTTACTACAGAGCTATAGTCACCAAAACAGCATGCTCCTGGCATAAAAACAGACATATAAAACAATGGAACAGAAGAGAGAATCCAGAAATAAATCTACACACCTACAGTGAACTCATTTTTAACAAAGATGCCAAGAACATACACTAGGGAAAAGACAGTCTTTTCAATAAATTGTGTTGGGAAAACTGGATATCCATATGCAGAAGAATGAAACTAGACCCCTTATCTCTAAACATCCACAAAAGTGAAGTTGAAATGGATTGAAGACTTAAATCTAAGACTTCAAACTATACAATTACTACAAGAAAACAACATGCGGGAAACACCATAGGATATTGGTCTGGGCAAAAAATTTCTTGAGTAATACCCTACAAGCACAGGCAATCAAAGCAAAAAGGGACAAATGTGATCAAATCAAGTTAAAAAGCTTCCACACAGCAAGGGATACAATCAATAAAGTGAAGAGACAAGCCACAGAATGGCAGAAACTATTTTCAAACTATTCATCTGACAAGGGATTCATAATCAGAATATATAAGCAGCTCAAACAACTCTATAGGAAAAAATCTAACAATCTGATTTTAAAATGGGCAAAAGATTTGAACAGACATTTCTCAAAACAAAAACACAAATGGCAAACAGGCATATCAAAAGGTGCTCAGCATCACTGATCATCAGAGAAATGCCAGTCAAAACTACAGTGAGATATCATCTTATCTCAGTTAAAATGGCTTACATTCATTTTAACAACAGGCAATAACCAATGCTGGCAAGGATGTGAAGAAAAGGGATTCCTCATACACTGTTGGTGAAAATGTAAGCTAGTACAACCACTACAGAGAACAGTTTGGAGGTTCCTCAGAAAACTAAAAATTGAGCTACCATATAATCCAGTAATCCCACTGCTGAGTATACACCCAAAGAAGGGAAATCAGTGTGTGGAAGAGATTCTGCACTTCCATGTTTGTTGCAGCACTGTTCACAATAACCCGGATTTGGAAGCAACCTAAGTGTCCATCAGCAAATGAATGGATAAAGAAAATGCATTTCTTATACACAATGAAGTACTCTTCAGCCATAAAGAAGAATGAAATCCTGCCATTTGCAACAACATGGATGGAACTGGAAGTCATTATGTTAAGTCAAATAAGTCAGTCACAGAAAGACACTTATTCAAGAAACCTAAAAATCAAAACAATTGAACTCATGGACATAGAGAGTAGAAGGATGGTTACCAGTGGCCGGAAAGGGTAGTGCATAGGAAGTGGTGGGGAGGTGGGGATGGTTAATGGGTGCAAAAACAAAATAGTTAGAAAAAATAAATAAGACCTAGTATTTGATAGCACAACAGGGTTACTATAGTCAATAGTAATTTAATCATACATTTTAAAACAACTAAAATATTATAATTTTATTTTTTGTAACACAGGATAAATGCTTTTGGTGGTGGACACTCCATTTTCCATGATGTGACTGTCTCACATTGCATGCCTGTGTCAAAACATCTTATGTATCCCTTAAATATACACACTTCTATGTACCCACAAAAATGAAAATTAAAATTTGTTTT
>NW_016812134.1:0-494 GCF_001698545.2 Rhinopithecus bieti | reverse complement strand
TGGAGTCTCACTCTGACGCCCAGGCTGGGGTGCAGTGGGGTGATCTCGGCTCACTGCAAGCTCCGCCTCCTGGGTTTACGCCATTCTCCTGCCTCAGCCTCCTGAGTAGCTGGGACTACAGGCGCCCACCACCACGCCCAGCTAATTTTTTTATTTTTATTTTTAGTAGAGACGGGGTTTTACCATGTTAGCCAGGATGGTCTTGATCTCCTGACCTCGTGATCTGCCCGCCTTGGCCTCCCAAAGTGCTGGGATTACAGGTGTGAGCCACTGCGCCCAGCCCATTTTTAAATGTCATTCACACTGCTGTAGTTGGCCCCCTTTTCTTTTTTTGAGATGGAGTCTCACTCTGTTGCTAGGCTGGAGTGCAGTGGCATGATCTTGGCTCATTGCAACCTCTGCCTCCCATGTTCAAATGATTCTCCTGCCTCAGCCTCCTGAGTAGTGGGGACTACAGGCATGTGCCACCATGCCTGGCTAATTTTTGGTATATA
>NW_016812133.1:0-821 GCF_001698545.2 Rhinopithecus bieti | reverse complement strand
ATAAAGGATTTTATTTCTCCTTCACTTATGAAGCTCAGTTTGGCTAGATGTGAATTCTGGGTTGAAAATTCTTTTCTTTAAGAATGTTGAATATTGGCCCCCACTCTCTTCTGGCTGTAGAGTTTCTGCCGAGAGATCTGCTGTTAGTCTGATGGGCTTCCCTTTGTGGGTAACCCGACTTTTCTCTCTGGCTGCCCTTAACATTTTTTCCTTCATTTCAACTTTAGTGAATCTGACAATTACTTGTCTTACAGTTGCTTTTCTCGAGGAGTATCTTTGTGGCTTTCTCTGTATTTCCTGAATTTAAATGTTGGCTTGCCTTGCTAGGTTGGGGAAGTTCTCCTGGATAATATCCTAAAGAGTGTTTTCCAACTTGGCTCCATTCTTACCATCACTTTCAGGTACACCAATCAGACATAGTCCCATGTTTCTTGGAGGCTTTGTTTGTTTCTTTTTACTCTTTTTTCTGTAAACTTCTCTTCTCGCTTCATTTCATTCATTTGATCTTCAATCATTGATATCCTTTCTTCCACTTGATCAAATCGGCTACTGAAGCTTGTGAATGCATCACATAGTTCTTGCACCATGGTTTTCAGCTCCATCAGTTCATTTAAGGTCTTCTCTACGCTGTTTATTCTAGTTAGCCATTCGTCTAATCTTTTTTCAAGGTTTTTAGCTTCTTTGTGATGGGTTTGAACACCCTCGTTTAGCTCGGAAAAGTTTGTTATTATTGATTGTCTGAAGCCTTCTTCTCTCATCTCATCAAAGTCATTCTCCATCCAGTTCTGTTTCATTGCAGGTAAAGAGCTGCGTTCCTTTGG
>NW_016812132.1:0-821 GCF_001698545.2 Rhinopithecus bieti | reverse complement strand
TAACATAAGTGTAACTCTGTGAGATGAATTCACACAACACCAATAAATTTCTAAGAAATCTTCTTTCTAGTTTTATTCTGAGGGTATTTCCTTAGTCACCATGAACTTCACTGCGCTAAGAAGTATCCCATTGCAGATTTCAAGGAAACTGTGATAGGAAACTCGTCACTGAAGAGAAACTTGTAACTCTGTGAGTTACATTCACACATCACAATGCAGTTTCTCAGAAGGGTTCTTTCCAGTTTCTGTCTGAGGATATTTCCTTTTTCACCATACCCCTCAATGATCTCCCAAATATCACTTTGCTGAATCCACGATAACAGTGTTAGCAAACTCTTCCAAAAAGGGAAGTGTGCAACTCTGTGTGTTTAAGTCACATATCAGAAAACAATCTCTCAGAAGGCTTCTCTGTATTTATTGTCTGAGGTTATTTCCTTTTCACCATGTGCCTCTATTGGCTCCCAAATATCACTTTGCGGATTCCACGAAAAGAATGTTAGCCAACTTGTTCTGAGTGATAACCTGTAACTCTGTGAGACGAATTCTCAAATCACAAAGAAGTTTCTCAGAAAGCTTCTTTCTCGTTTTTAACTGATGACATTTCCTTTATCAGCGTAGGCCTCACTGCGATCGAAAGTAGCCCTTCTCAGATTCCTAAAACACAGTGTTAATGGCCTGCTCAATGAAACATAAGTATTACTCTGTGACATGAATTCACACAACACCAACAAGTTTTTAAGAAAGCTTCTTTACAGTTTTCTTCTGAGGATATTTCCTTAGTCAACGTGAGCTTCACTGCGCTAAGAAGTATCCCATTGCAG
>NW_016812131.1:0-373 GCF_001698545.2 Rhinopithecus bieti | reverse complement strand
TGGTGATGGTGATGGAGGTGATGGTGGTGGTGGTGGTGGTGGAATTGGTGGTGGTGATGATGGTGGTAGTGATGGTGGTGGTGGTGGTGGTGGTGATGGTGGTGGTGATGGTGGTGATGGTGGTGGTGATGGTGGTGGTGGTGGTGGTGGTGGTGGTGGTGGTGGTGGTGGTGGTGATGGTGGTAGTGATGGTGGTGGTGGTGGTGGTGATGGGGATGGTGGTGGTGGTGGTGGTGGTGATGGTGGTAGTGATGGTGGTGGTGGTGGTGGTGGTGGTGGTGGTGGTGGATGGTGGTGGTGGTGGTGGTGGTGATGGTGGTGGTGATGGTGATGGTGGTGGTGGTGATGGTGGTAGTGATGGTGGTGGTGGTGG
>NW_016812130.1:0-944 GCF_001698545.2 Rhinopithecus bieti | reverse complement strand
GAAGCTTTGTCTCGGGGGTGTACCCAGCTGTGTGAGGTGTGAGGTGTCGGTCTGCACCTAGAGGGGGATGTCTCCCACTTAGGCTACTCAGGCATCTGGGACCCACTAGAGCAGGCAGTCTGTCCGTTCTCAGATCTCAACCTCCATGCTGGGAGAACCACTGCTCTCTTCAAAGCTATCAGACAGGGATGTTTACATCTGCAAAAGTTTCTGCTGCTTTTTGTTTAGCTATGCCCTGTCCCCAGAGGTGGAGTCTACAGAGGCAGGCAGGCCTCCTTGAGCTGCAGTGGGCTCCACCCAATTTGAGTTTCCTGGCGGCTTTGTTTACCTATTGAAGCCTCAGCAATGGTGGGTGCCCCTCTCCGAGCCTTGCTACCACCCTGCAGTTAGATCTCAAACTGCTGTGCTAGTAATGAGGGAGGCTCCATGGGTGTGGGAACCTCAGGGCCAGGTGTGGGATATAATCTCCTGCTGTGCCATTTGCTAAGACCCTTGGTTAAGTGCAGTATTAGGGTGGGACTTACCTGATTTTCCAGGTGTTGTGTGTCTCAATTTCCCTTGGCTAGGAAAAGGAATTCCCTTCCCCCTTGTGCTTCCCAGGTGAGGCGATGCCTCGCCCTGCTTCAGCTCTTGCTGGTCAGGCTGCACCTGTGGACCAGCATCGACTGTCGGACATGCCCCAGTGAGATGAACCCGGTACCTCAGTTGAAAATGCAGAAACCACCTGTCTTCTGTGTCACTCTTGCTGGGAGCTGCAGGCTGGAGCTGCTCCTATTCAGCCATCTTGTGCACCCGACCTACATGCTTATCTTTGTAATAAAGCACATACAGATAATTAGATTTGTACAATTTTGTAAAAACCTGAGATTTAGATTCAGAAGGGCGGACCAAGATGGCCGAATAGGAACAGCTCCAGTATCCAACTCCCAGCGCGAGCGACACAG
>NW_016812129.1:0-944 GCF_001698545.2 Rhinopithecus bieti | reverse complement strand
TTATGCCATTCTCCTGCCTCAGCCTCCGGAGTAGCCGGGACTACAGGCGCCTGCCACCGGCTATTATTTTGTATTTTTTAGTAGATACGGGGTTTCACAGTGTTAGCCAGGATGGTCTCAATCTCCTGACCTCGTGATCCGCCCGTCTCGGCCTCCCGAAGTGCTGGGATTACAGGCTTGAGCCACCGCACCCGGCCAATTTTACGTATTTTTAAGTGTTCTTTCCATATCTTTCTCACTTTCTAATTATACATACAGATATGCACAATTCACAGTATCATTATCATACCATATTATGTTAGTACATGATTATTACATATCAATATTTCATTTTTTTATCTTCTCTTAGCTTGGTGGCAATGTTAACATGGTAATATATTTTTAATTTTTACTGACCTCATTAACAACTCTTGCTCTTTTTGATTTCTTTTATTGCAGCTTCTCACCACTTGAATATTTCAGGAATCCTTTCTGCTTATTCAATCCTAAGTTGTTCTGTTTTCAAGAATGAGACAGAGAATTTTCAAGTTTGTTTATCCTTTTAAAAACATTTCTCTAATGCCTCTTCATGATTCTGCAATGCAGAATGGATGAAGCTTTACAAATAGCTCAAATTCTTGCCAACAATGCAATGTCATGCCATTCTTTACTCACATGGTAAAATTTTGTTTCAATCATGTTTCAATGCATAGCTATTATTTCCCCAAGTCTGTAGATACAATGGCAGAGTAACTAAACTAAGTATTAATGCCTTCTCATGAATCAGAGTTTGTTGTTAAGCCTAAGTAATCAGTGTGGGGGTGCTGAACCTCTGTCAGAGACCTGATGTAATTTTCAAGAGTATTTAAGATCTTCTTTCATCATGGTAGGTTTTCTATTGAAGTCTTAGTTTTGTCTCATTTGGGGCTCTCTCTCTCTCTCTCTCTCTCTCTCTCTCTCTATAT
>NW_016812128.1:0-1723 GCF_001698545.2 Rhinopithecus bieti | reverse complement strand
TTTTTTTTTTTTTTTTTTTTGAGATGGAGTTCTCACTCTGTCACCTAGGCTTGAGTGCAATGGCACAATCTCTCACCTAGGCTTGAGTGTGATGGCTCGCTGCAACCTCCGCCTCCCGGGCTCAGATGATGCTCCCGCCTCAGCCTCCTGAGTAGCTGGGATTACAGGTGCACGCCTCCACACGGGGCTAGTTTTTGTATTTTTAGTAGAGATGGGGTTTCACCATGTTGGCCTGGCTGGCCTTGAACTCATGACCTCAGGCGATCCACCCGCATCAGCCTCTCAAAGTGTTGGAATTACAGGTGTGAGCCACCGTGCTTGACCGAATCTTCTCATCTTGAAAATAAATTGTTTGTGGAATTGAATCGAACTCCATTTTATACATTATGAAAATAAGGCCCCAAGTAGTTAAGTGACTTCCCTAGGATCACATAGGAATAGTACCAGTGCTCTTTTTGGCATTCTACCCTGTAATAGTTCCAGTTATAAAATCAGGAACTGTAATATAAATGAAACTTTCTGGCTGGGCGTGGTGGCTCAAGCCTGTAATCCCAGCACTTTGAGAGGCCGAGACAGGCGGATCACGAGGTCAGGAGATTGAGACCATCCTGGCTAACACGGTGAAACCCTGTCTCTGCTAAAAATACAAAAAACTAGCCGGACGTGGTGGCGGGCGCTTGTAGTCCCAGCTACTCAGGAGGCTGAGGCAGAAGAATGGCTTAAACCCGGGAGGCGGAGCTTGCAGTGAGCTGAGATCTGGCCACTGCACTCCAGCCTGGGAGACAGAGCGAGACTCTGTCTCAAAAAAAAAAAAAAGAAAGAAAGAAAGAAATGAAACTTTCTTAATTTCTAGAACTGACTTTAATGTCTGACTCTGAATCCCCAGCCTGCCTCCTTGCAGATAATTTAATTTAGGATGTCTTCAGGTAAATTGAGATCCAATCCAATAATTTTGAGTGGATATAATTTCAGGCTTATTGATTCATCTTGGGCCCATTGAAAGCTCTCTAAACTTCCTGCCTCTTCTTCCCCAAAGCTGATCTGATTCCTAGAGAAATTGTACAACCACAGCTGGCAAGAAGTGAGGTTGGCAGTAACCATTTTCGGAGTCTCATCAGGTCTTAACTGGCATCATCTGAGGCCTCTTGTGAGCCTGGATACTTTCCTTGTCACTCTTGGATCCTCAGGCAGTTCAGAGGACTGACGGAACACCCCTCCTGCCTATAGCCATCTCCTACCATCTCTCTTGCCTTCTCCAGGTCCAGTTGTTTCTTTCAGAAGCCCCCTAAACTTTTGAAGGGGATCTTCTTATATTTCCTTCCTTAAAACTAGGTCTGCAGTGGGGGAGGCAAAAACTCCATACCTCATCTCTCTCTCTCTTTTTCTAAAACTTTCTCTTCTTTCTCTCCCTAAATTCTTTACCTCTTTTCTCAGGGTATGGGGGAAAAAACCGTTCTGTCCCTTCTCACCTCTGTGTGTGATTACTGCCCCACCCCAAGAGTGGCCTTTGTCTTTCTTCTCAGTTGACCAGCTGTCTTTGCTGCACTCAGTGCCTTTCTGTCTACCTATCAGTTGGAAGAGGGTTGACAGATACACCCCACGGGATAGGAATGGCAGAGCAGGTGATGCTGGAAATCAAGAGTTTTCAGGCCGGGTGCAGTGGCTCACGCCTGTAAACCCAGCACTTTGGGAGGTCAAGGCAGGTGGATCACGAGGTCGGGAG
>NW_016812127.1:0-1849 GCF_001698545.2 Rhinopithecus bieti | reverse complement strand
GTGAGTGAGTTCTTAAGAGATCTGATAGTTTTATAAAGGGCTCTTTCCCCTTCGCTCTGCACTTCTCTCCCCTTCCACCTTGTGAAGAAGGACATGCTTGCTTACCCTTCTGCCATGATTGTAAATTTCCTGAGGTTTCCTCAGTCATACAGAACTGTGAGTTAATTAAACTTCTTTCCTTTATAAATTACCCAGTCTCAGGTTTTTTTTTTTTTTTTTTTTTTTTTTTTTTTTTTTTGAGATGGAGTCTCGCTCTGTCATCCAGGCTGAAGTGCAGTGGCACGATCTCGGCTCACTGCAAGCTCCATCTCCCGGGTTCACACCATTCTCCTGCCTCAGCTTCCTGAGTAGCTGGGACTACAGGCACCCACTACCACGCCTGGCTAATTTTTTTTGTATTTTTAGTAGAGACAGGGTTTCACTGTGTTAGCCAGGATGGTCTCGATCTCCTGACCTCATGATCCGCCTGCCTTGGCCTTCCAAAATGCTGGCATTACAGGCATGAGCCACCATGCCCGGCCAGGTATTTCTTTATAGCAGTGTGAAAACAGACAAATACAATCATCTTCCATCCTTTTGCCTTCCATCTATGTCTTTAAACTGTTTCTCTCACGAACGGCATACAGTTAGTCTCACATTTTTATCCAATCTGACAAATGAAATATTTTATTTATTTATATTTCATGCAGCTTTTGGCAAATTATGTTTAAGTTCACCATTTGGGTATTTGTCTTCCATTAATTTCATTTACTTCACTTATTCCAGCTGTTCCCTTGTTCCTTTTTGCCTCCATTATTTTGAAAAAAAAAAATGGGTATTTTTTAATATTCCAATTTCCCTCCTTTATTTGACTTTTTAGTTATATCATTTTGTGCTGTAAGTTCAGTAATCCTCAAGAGCAGTGCTGTCTAATAAAATTACAATGTGAGCCATATATATATATTTACAGAATATCTAAACTTCCTAGCAAAATTTAAAAAACAGATATTAATTTAATAATGCATTTCATTTAACCCAATATACCCCAAATATTATCATTTCAATATGTAACAAATATAAAAGTATTAATGAGGTATTTTATCTTCTAAAAGTACATTTATATTAAGTCTTTGAAATTAGACATAAATTTTATATCTACAGCATATCACAACAATTAAGGTGAAAGATAGTCCTACCAGAGCAACAACATTGTGTTTCAAAAGAAGATAGTTACACTGTTTCAGTTTTTAACGTAAATTTAAATTAATTAAAATTATAAATATAGTTCCTCAGTTTCACCAGCCACATTTCAAGTGCTCAATTGCCACAGATGGCCAGTAGATACTCTATTAAGCAGTACAACTCCAATATGCAAGGTTAACTTATCACAGTCTAACTTAAAATAATACTATGGCATTTCACAATGGGGCACCCTTACAACAGCATAATTCCATTTATCCCTTTTCATCCTTTGTGCTATTTTCGCATATCCTTTGTTTCCACTTACATTAGAGACTCTACATACTTATTGTTTTTGCATTAAACATCCAGTAGTCTTTTATAGTTTAACTATATATTGATTATGCATTAAAAATAATTTATAAAATTAGATTTTTGGTTTGCCTAGTTACCCTTTCTCAGGGTCTTCAGTTTTTATTGTAGACCTGGGTTCCCTTCTGTTATCATTTCCCCTTAGCTTGAAGAACATCTTTCAGCATTTCCTGCAGTGCAACTATGCTGGCAAAACATTCTTTCAGCTTTTCCTCATTTAAAAATGTCTTTAATTTGACTTCATTATTAAGTACATTAATGCTGGATGTACAATTCTATATTGAGATATTTTTAGTTTTCTTTCAATTCTTTAAAAAGT
>NW_016812126.1:0-691 GCF_001698545.2 Rhinopithecus bieti | reverse complement strand
TCTGCTCCTACAGGCCCAACTTATGTGGTCCTGTGACCTGTACGTATTGAAAGATCCACAGCTAAGACTCCGGGACCCCCTGAAAACGTAGAAATGGTGAATGTGTCCGGTCCGACATCTCGAGAGGTGGGCAGGGAGGGGGGTGGTTGAAACCAGTGGAAGGTGGCTGTAGCGGGCACTCAGGTCTCGCTGCAGTCAGGTCCACAATCGGCGCCCGGAGTTCTCCTTGCTCAGCTCGGCCTCAGTCCCCTTCAGCCATAAGATGGCGGCTGCGCTAACAGCCGGGGCCCGGGGTGTCCAGTCTCTTCTCTGCGTGGTGACTGTGCCCTGGCCTGGAGCCCTCTCCGGACAGCTCTGCACCGGCAGCGCCACGTCTCTCCCAGATTGTGCAGGGACCAAGGGGAGGGTCGTCAGGGGAGAATCCTGTTTCGGAGTACGGGTTCATACATGGGGAGAGCTTTGGTCGTGGGGTTCACAGTTTCCTTTTCACCTATTAAGAATTTATGGGGCCGGGCGCGGTGGCTCACGCTTGTAGTCCCAACCCTTTGGGAGGCCCAGGCTGGTGGATCACTTTAGGTCAGGAGTTCAAGACCAGCCTGGCCAAAATACAGCTCCACTAAAAATACAAAAATTAACTGGGTGTGATGGTGAATGTCTGGACCCCGGTTACTCGGGAGGCAAAGGTGAGAGA
>NW_016812125.1:0-1207 GCF_001698545.2 Rhinopithecus bieti | reverse complement strand
GGAATTACAAACTGACACCTGCCATGAAGGTAACAGAGAGAATCCTATGGTAAAGGAGCTCCTCAAACACAGAGACAGAAACTATAGATGGAAGGAGAAGGGTAGGCTTCATGGAGGAGGCAGCATGTGAGCTCGGCCATGGATGATGAGTAGGTTTTTAACAAAAGGGAGAGGACCAAGGGCATCAAAGGACCACAGACTGAACAAAGGCACTTTGGTGGAGAAGTGTCAATGGCATTTGTGGACAGCTGAATGGCTGGGTTTGGGTAGGCTATAGGAAGAGAGCTTGAAGGAGAGAAGAACAAGCTCTATGTTACGACGACAAAGTGCATTGGCTAGTGTTTGGTCCTGGAGACAGGCTGCCTAGTTCTGCCACTTTCTAGGTGTGTGGCCTTTGGCAAATGACCACTTTTTGGTGATTCAGTTTCCTTCTTTGCGAACTGGGGATTATAGAGTTGTTTCAAAAAGTGATGTTTTAAAATATAAATGTTTAAGATGTATCTGGCATATAGTCATATATGTCATGATTAAGCAGAGAGTGACTGGTCCAGGAAAAGTCCTTCTGTCAGTGCTTGTGCACAGCAAGAGGTGCACAGCAAGAGCTCCCTGAGGCCCTCCCTAATCTTGGGAAACATCCCTAATGACGACTTAAAAACCCTACTATTTTGAGGTGGACTGAGGCAGGTAAAGTTTTCAGGACACTGTCTTGTTTCGGATTGAAACCCTCTCTCCTGGACCTTGCTATAAGTTTGGGAGGCTATTTCTCCAATCTCAGGGCACTAGAACCCACCCCATGAAAGAGGCCTTCTCCATCACCCTCCCTGCTGACTGGGTGGAACGCTGACGAGACTGCAGGCGAGGAGGTTCCGGGCACTCTTACAAGGTGGATGGGAAGGAGACTGCTCACTGCACATTTTCTGGGAGCCATGTGCCTCACCTGGAAAGGTGCAATCATTTTATGTTGAACATAATCACTGAATTGAACACCACTTACACAGGACCAGGAGGCTCATCCATCCATCTCACCACTTTCCAGAAATCTCAGCTTCAACAGTCTTGGGAAGATCACAAAGACAAAGCCAACACTAGATGAGGGCCACACAGACTAATGTGGGGCTGCTGAACCCTGTGTCTCCCCAAGCCACAAAGCCCTGCTGACTCTAAGAGAAGAGAAGCAGACTAGTTATCCAGACCTTGTAATAAGGAA
>NW_016812124.1:0-407 GCF_001698545.2 Rhinopithecus bieti | reverse complement strand
GCAAAAGAAGCTCTCTCAGAAACTGCTTTGTGATGTGTGAATTCACCTCACAGAGTTACACTGTTCTTCTCATTGGGCAGTTTGCTAACACTGTTTTGTTGGAATCTACAATGGGATATTTCAGAGCACATTGAAGCTTATGATGACAGAGAAAATATTCTCAGACAAAAACTATTAAGAAGTTTTCTGAGAAACTTCTCTGTGATTTGTGAATTCATCTCACAGAGTTACACGTTTCTTTTCATGTAGCAGTTAGGTAGCACTGTTTTTGAGGAATATGAGAAGGGATATTTGGGATCGCATTGAAGTCTATGGTGACAAAGGAAAACTCAGATAAAAATAGAAAGAAGTTTTCTGAGAAACTACTTTGTGATGTGTGGTTTCATCTCACAGAGTTACACCTTTTG
>NW_016812123.1:0-1351 GCF_001698545.2 Rhinopithecus bieti | reverse complement strand
TAATGTGTATTATCATCATTTCTTTCTAACAATGTACTAAAGGGCTTGGTCAGTACAATAGGGCACGATGAAGAAATAAAAGGTACAAAGATTGGTAGGAAAGAAATAAAACTATCATTATTCACAGATGATAAGTTGCAGACATAGAAAATCCTAAATAATCAATAAACTCTTAAAATTAGCAAGTGAATTAAATAACATGGTCTCATATAGGGCCAATAGACAAAAATCAATTGCATTTCTAGTAATGAGTAATTGGAAATTTTTTAAAAATGTAAATACTATTCACAGTTTCAATAATAAACATCAAATACCCAGGTATAAAGCTAGCAAAAAATGTTGCTAACAACCACAACAAATTGGGAAGAGAAATTAAGGATCTTAACAAATGTAGACATATACCATATGTACTATAGACTGAATATTGATGTCAATCCTCCCAAAATGAACACAGTTTTTGTTTTGGTTTTTGAGATAGGGTCTTGCTTTGTCATCTAGGCCGGAGTGCCGTGGCACAGTCAAAGCTCGCTGTAGCCTCAACCTGAGGGGCTCAAGCGATTCTCCCACCCCAGGCTGCTGAGAAACTAGGAGTAGAAGCACACCATCAAGTCCAGCTATGTGTTTGGGGTTTTGTTTCTTTGTTTGTTTGTGTGTTTGCTTGGTTTTGGTTTTTTTTTTTTTGTAGAGACAGGGTCTCACTATGTTGCCCAGGCTTGTCTTAAACTCCTGGGCTCAAGCAATCCTCCAGCCTTGGCCTCCCAAAGTGCTGGGATTACAGGTGTGAGCCACTGCATCGGGCCCCAAAATGAACACATAGATTTGTAAACAAAACCCCAGCAAGGCTTTGGGGGGTATAAGGTAAAAATTAGCAAGTTGATTCTAACATTTATTTGGAAATTGGAAGAGCTTATAATAGCCAAGATAGTTTGGAAAAGAAAAAAAGTAGGAGGACTAAAACTACAGATTTCAAGACAGCAATCCATAGAAAAAAATAATAATAAAACCAAACAGAATACAGAGTCCAGAAAGAGAGCCACATAGCCACATGTATATACTGTCACCTGATTTATGAGAAAGACTCCATACAACCAACCTTCCTTCCCTCCCTCTCTCCCTCCCTCCCTCCTTCCTTCCTTTCTTCCTTGTCTCACTCTGTCACACAGGCTGGAGTGCAGTGGCACAATCTTGGTTTACTGCAATCTCTGCCTCCCAGGTTCAAGCGATTCTCCCGCCTCAGCCTCTGGAGTAGGTGGGATTACCACCACGCCCAGCTAATTTTTGTATTTTTAGTGGAGACAGGGTTTCAATACGTTGGCCAGGGTGGTCTCAAATTCCTGACCTCAGGTGATCT
>NW_016812122.1:0-1860 GCF_001698545.2 Rhinopithecus bieti | reverse complement strand
TCACTGGTGCCTTGCCCTTAGATCCCAGGCTGCTGTGCTAGCAATGAGGGAGGCTCCGCATGGGACCCTCCGGGCCAGGTGTGGGATATAATCTCCCGGTGTGCCGTTTGCTAAGACCCTTGGTAAAGCACAGTATTGGGGTGGGAGTAACCCGATTTTCCAGGTGTTGTGTGTCTCAGTTCCCCCTGGCTAGGAAAAGGGATTCCCTTCCCCCTTGCACTTCCCAGGTGAGGTGATGCCTCACCCTGCTTCAGCTCTCGCTGGTCGGGCTGCAGCAGCTGACCAGCACTAATTGTCCGGCACTCCCTAGTGAGATGAACCTAGTACCTAGTTGAAAATGCAGAAATCACCCATCTTCTATGTCGCTGGCGCTAGGAGCTGGAGACTGGAGCTGTTCCTATTCGGCCATCTTGCTCCGCCCCCCCAAAGATAACAATTGTTGACAAGATTTTTTTTTTTTTAGATGGAGTCTTGCTCTGTTACCCAGGCTGGAGTGCAGTGGTGTGATTTCAACTCACTGCACCCTTCACCTCCCGGGTTCTAGAGATTCTCCTGCCTCAGTTTCCCGAATAGCTGGGATTAGAAGCATGCACCATCATGCCCAGCTGATTTTTGTATTTTTAGTAAAGATTGGGTTTTGTCATGTTGGCCAGACTGGTGTTGAACTCCTAACGTCAGGTGATCCACCCACCTCGGCCTCTCAAATTGCTGGGATTACAGGAGTGAGCCACTGTGCCTGGCCAACAAGAATATTTTTAAAAGATAACTTTTGTATGTTGTTTTTTGGAATGTAATTTTTGCAATGTAAATTGGTGCAGCCACTATGAAATCAGTATGGAGGTTTCCTAAAAATTTAAAAATAGAACTACCATGTGATTCAGATGGTAAATCCAGATGAAATGAAATCAGTATTTTCAAAGAGATATCCGTACTTTCACATTTATATTTAAATAATTGTAAAATTTCATACTTATATTTAAATATGAAAGTACAGATATTTAAACATATCCATATTGATTGCAGCATTATTAACAATAACCAAGATAATGGAAACTACCTAAATCCCCATCAATGGATAAATGCAAAAAAGTGTATATATATAGATAGGTACATAAAGTGTGTTTGTATGCACATATATACATATGTATACCTACACATGCATTTTATATATCTGTACATATTCACACATTTATATATATATATGTGTGTGTGTATATATAGATTCTCTCTATATATAGAATGTTGTGTGCTTGAATATATATATACACACACACATACATTCAATCTTAAAAAAAGAACGAAATCCTGCCATTTGCAACAACATGGATGAACACTGAGGTTATTGTCCTAAGTGAAATAAGCCAGACACAGAGAAACAAATACTGCATGATCTCACTTATTTGTAGAATCTAAAATAGCCAAACAAATAGTCAAACTCATAGCAACAGAGAGTAGAATAGTGTGGTTGCCAGGGGCTGGAGGTGGAAGAAACGGAGAGATGTTGGTTAAAGAGTACAAAATTTCATGCCAGGTGTGGTGACTCACATCTGTAATCCCAGCACTTTCGGAGGTCGAGGCAGATCACAAGGTCAGGAGACTGAGACCATCCTGACTAGCACGGTAAAACCCTGTCTCTAATAAAAATACAAAAAAAAAAAAAAAAAAAAAAGTTAGCCGGGCGAGGTGGCGGGTGCCTGTAGTCCCAGCTACTCGGGAGACTGAGGCAGGAGAATGGCATGAACCCGGGAGGTGGAGATTGCGGTGAGCCAAGATCACGCCACTGTACTCCAGCCCGGGTGACAGAGTGAGACTTTATCTCGAAAGAAAGAAAGAAAAAGAAAGGAAGGAAGGAAGGAAGGA
>NW_016812121.1:0-4096 GCF_001698545.2 Rhinopithecus bieti | reverse complement strand
ACACAATGACTAGGCTGGGTGTGGTGGCTCATGTCTGTAATCCCAGTACTTCGGGAGGCCGAGGCCGGTGGATCACTTGAGGTCAGGAGTTCGAGACCAGCCTGGCCAACATGGCAAATCCCTGTCTCTTAGCCGGGTGTGGTAGCAGGCACCTGTAATTCCAGCTACTTGGGAGGCTGAGACACAAGAATTGCCTGAACCCAGGAGGTGGAGGTTGCAGTGAGCTGAGATAGTGCCACTGCACTCCAGCCTAGGCAAAGAGCAAAACTCCATCTCAAAAAAAAAAAAAAAAAAAAGAAACACAATGACTAAATATAATTTATGATCACTGGATTCTGGATTAAAAAAACTATAGAAAATATTACTAGGATATTAGGGAAATCTAAATATTAACTATACATTAGACTATATTAATTCATCCATGGTAAATAATGGTATTTTGTTTTATAGATGGATGTCCTTGGATGTATTGCTTGGGAAATGCATGTAGACATTTTAAAGTATGATGTGTATAATTTACTTTAAAATGGTTCAGTCCTCATCCCTGTTCCCCGACACACACACCCAAAAAAGTACATGGGAATAGAGGGAGGGAGAGAGAAAGCAAGTGTGCCAAAATGTTAAGAACTGGCCCATCTAGGTGACAAGTATCTGGGCATTTTACTACTCTTTCCAGTCTTCTGTTGAGTTTTTTTTTTTTTTTTTAATAAAAGGTAGAAGGGGTTGGTTTGTATCCATATAAACTGGCAACATTTCTCCATAAATAGCCTGAGACTCTGCTGAGTAAAGTGCACAGGCAGCTCAAAGATCTTAGCACGCAGCTGGCTAGCCATCCCATTTCAGGAAAATCAGGTCACTGAAGAATGCTCATTTCTCACACGAAGTCAAACGCTACTCTACTTTGGGGAGAAGGTGAGAAAGAGGAAGGGTTATTTGTTCATCCTCTAAAGTTTAGAAGATACACTCCACATAAAAATATGAGTGAGGGAAAGATCATAGTATCCAAATATAGTCTATAAACATATGTGAATCAATAGTTCACATTACCAACATTTTGTAATTCCTATTTAGTTAAACATGGAAAAGAACAAAATTTGGATAAAATTTGGGGATGTTGCCAAGGGTAGGTATATACAGTATGCAAGCTAAAAAGTTTGTTCAACCAAATGTCAAACACCATTTGCAAGGTTCCCTCAGCATTACAGACACTAGGTTTACATTTTCGTTAATTATTTTTATAAAAGCATTACAATGAAATTGAACTACAAAACTTATCATAAAAAATAGAAGCTTCTTGCTTCCCCATTCCCCATACCCAATTCCCACTCTCTAGACACAACTAATTTCAACTCCTTTAGCATTTTCTTCTGGCACTGAACTCTGTATTTCTAAAGAATGTGCTTATATTACTATTTCTTGATTTTTCATTTTAGATATTATCTATTAACCTCTCCTGTGGAAGACAAGAATTTAGTTCTCATATATCACCCTCTACCTCCATGCATACAAACATGGCACACTTGACCAAACCTCCCAGCTTCCAACCATACTGTAACATTTGGTTAAGTTAATAGTCAGTATTTACAGTAATCCAACAAAGTAAACATTATTCCCAGCAATGCCATGGAGGATTCAATAATTACATTTCCTTTCCTGTATAACTTTTTGATTCTCTTAGAATTATTAGTTGCCCTGTTTTTGCTTTTTTATTGTTTGCTTAGCTTTTCACACTCCTAACACATCCACCTCATTAATCTCTCCCAGAAGCTGCAAAACTTCTCTCAGTAAAATTAAGACAAGTAATTTCTCTCTTTTTTTTTTACTCTTTGGTTCTATTTTTTTTTTTTTAGAGACACTCCTTCTTGACCCTTCATCCTGATTCAGTCTGGCTGGAATGGTTGCTCTCTAGGCCTGACTTGGACTGGGACTCCTGTTGGCTACCATCCTAAGAATTTCCTTCACCTTTTTTCGTCTGTGAGAACTTTGTCTTTGGATTTCCTGTCTTCCCTTTCTTGTTTTGTTCCCTTGTTTTGACAACACATATCTCCCATTAGCTACCTGAATAGATCACACAGAATAGAATTTTGTGAGAATCTGTATATCTTAAAATGTCTTGACTGGTAGCCTGGTTGGGCATACAATTCTAGGTAGGAAACAATTTTCCATATAATTTTGAAAGTATTACTTCATTTTCTCCTAGTTTCTAATGTGGCTACTGAGCAGTCGGATGTTACTGATTATTAACCATTTTTATATTATTTTTTCCTCTCTGAAAGCTTTTAGGATCCTCTATTGATCCCAGGAATCCTGAATTTTAATAGGATACGTTTAGGAATGAGTCTTTTTCATTCACTGGTAGGACACTCAGTGAACTCTTTCAATCTGTAACTCAAGTGTTCTAATTCCAGGAAAGTTTCTTGTGTTATTCATTTACCACTTATAGCCACTTTGACTTGATGTCATCTCATTTCCCATACACACGAGGAACTGCCTGCATTTCCCAATATACACTGACCTCTCACATCTCCACACTTCTACACAGACTAGTGTCTCTGCTTCAAACACTCTTCTCTGCCCAGTGAACTTCTATCCCTGATCACCTGAGTTTCCCTAGCACAGTTAAATGCTCCCTCTTCTGTGCCACAGCACCTTTCTTCACCTATTGATCTTTCCCACTTAATTCCCACCAGACTATAAATTCCCTAAAGTCAAAACTCAGTTCTGTTTACATCTGGACTCTAACACCTACTACACAGCCAGGTACATAGTTATGCAGCTTCTCCATTAAAAACGCATTTGTTGAATAAGTGAGTAAATAGTTTCTGGTTATTCCATTATACCTTTTGTAGCTGGAAAGATTTCAACCAAGTCATGTAAGACGTAAGGTGTGTAATTTTTACAAGTACCCCAGAGGGTTCTGAAGCAAATCCTGATTTGGAAATGCTGCCTAGGCTTCTTGGAAGACTGAGAGGAGTGTATTTGGGACCTCCAGTACTGGGTCCCTCTGAATCCCAGGGTCAGGGAAGAAGGAGGAGGAGAGAAATTCTTTCCAAAACAAAGGTAGAGGTCTGAAGCAGGATAAGATCAATATGAATCCATCTAAGCCTTACACTGCGGAACAAGCCCAGGGAATATGGATGAACTGAGGTAGGATCAGTCACAACTGACACTGACCTAAGGGTGCCAGAAAAAGGCTGACCTCTGAGAAGCACACTTCTCCAGGATGTCACCACTTCACAGGAGGCAACTAGCCACATTCTTCACAGAATCACTGCTACTCTGTGATACACCGTGCCATGTAGGAACTGGCTATTTGTGAATGGAACTATCCAATTACTTGAATGTTTTATTGAAACCATAAAAAATTAAGTTCCAACTGAATACCAAAGAAACTAGTAATCTAGGGTGTATGAGTACAGGTTTAACTCCAGTGAGCTTGGCAAAGCATCATGGATATAGCTGAAAAACTTGGTTGAGATTTCCACTCCCATATACATGAAAGTTAGACCATATATACTTATTTTCCCCTTGAGTTTTCTCTCCTTTAAGAATCATTTTCCAAGGGGATCAATTTATGACCAGAAGAATGAAAAATCTGAGTGGCTAGTTATTTATACTTAGAGCATGTTGGCGAAGACTGCTACTTGATAAAATTATGTTCTAATTTTTCAAATGTATTCTACACTGAATGAATATACCAGAATTTAATAAAAACTCATCTATATAAATTTATTTACAAGGTATATCAAGTCAAATCCAACATTTTCATCTCACTGTATTAAAATAATTGTTTTCGCCGGGCACAGTGGCTCACGCCTGTAATCCCAGCACTTCGGGAGGCCAAGAGAGGTGGATCACTTGAGGTCAGGAGTTCGAGACCAGCCTGGCCAACATGGTGAAACCCTGTCTCTACTAAAAATGCAAATATTAGCCAGGCATGGTGGTATGTGCCTGTAATCCCAGCTACTCAGGAGACTGAGGCAGGAGAATCACTTGAACCTGGGAGGCAGAGGTTACAGTGAGCTAAGATCGCGCCACTGCACTCCAGCCTGGACAACAGAGCAAGGCTCCATTTCAAAGCAAAAACAAAACAAAA
>NW_016812120.1:0-528 GCF_001698545.2 Rhinopithecus bieti | reverse complement strand
TGTCGAGCGCCGCCTGGCTGCGCAGCGCGGGCGGTTTGGCCGGGGAGGGGCAGTGCCGCGCCCAACGCAAGGCTGACTCCCCCAATTTCTATGAGCATCAGAAGAATGCCCTCTCAGGGGGAAGCAATTGTTTTCGCGTATAATTTCGATACATTTGCCTTTATAGCAGCGCAGTCGCGAGATGCTTTTGCTTTATTATTATTTTTATAATGGAGGGAGGGTCCCGCCCAGGGACTAGCGCTCAGGGCCCGCGACCTCCACGATCCGGGGACAACCACACGGCGGGTGCCCACCCAACTCCATCCTAGCCTCCTTCGCCTCACTTCCAGGGGCTGCAGGGGACACCGAGCTCCTTTCCCTCTCAAAGGTGCAACAAAAACCCAGCGAGCGCTGCTGCGGGCCCAGGGCTGCTGGGGACATCAGGACAGGGCAGAAGCCTGTGTTCCCGGGGTCGCCTTTCAGCGGGGACGCAGCCAGCAAACCTGCCGCGCCGTGTTGTGCTGGGAGAGACGAGGGCAGGAGACGGGG
>NW_016812118.1:0-847 GCF_001698545.2 Rhinopithecus bieti | reverse complement strand
TCTCAGCCTCCCAAAGTGCTGGGATTACAGGCTTGAGCCACCGCGCCTGGCCTATTTTTTCTGTATTTTTTGTAAAGACAGAGTTTCACCATGTTGGCCAGGCTGCTCTTGAACTCCTGACCTTAGGTGATCTGCCCGCCTCAGTCTCGCAAAGTGCTAGGTTTACAGGCGTGAGCCACTGCACCCAGCTGACAGCTGCATTCTTACATCTACTTCATTCTGTCTGTTACAATATGTACTTGTAGAAGGAAAGAGTATTATAACTTTTTCCAGTAACAATGAGTATTCTTCTTTGATACTACACAAAAATTTGACAAGTGGTAATTTCTTTTTTCTTTTTTTTTTTTTGAGACGGAGTCTCACCCTGTTGCCCAGACTGGAGTGCAGTGGTGCGATATCGGCTCACCACAACCTCCGCCTCCTTGGTTCAAGTGATTCTCCTGCCTCAGCCTCCCAAGTAACTGGGGCTACAGGCATGTGCCACCATGCCCAGCTAATTTTTGTACTTTTAGTAGAGACGGGGTTTCACCATGTTGGCCAGGCTGATCTTGAACTCCTGACCTCAGATGATCCGCCCACTTTGGCCTCCCAAAGTGCTGGGATTATATGTGTAAGCCACTGCGTTCGGCTGACAAATGGTAATTTCTTTTTTTTTTTTTTTTGAGATGGAGTCTCGCTCTGTTGCCCAGGCTGGATTGTGGTAGTGCGATGTGGGCTCACTTCATGCTCCGCCTGCCGAGTTCATGCGATTCTCTTGCCTCAGCCTCCCGAGTAGTTAGGACTACAGGTGTCCGCCACCACACCTGGCTAATTTTTTTCTTTCTTTCTTTTTTTTTTTTTTTTTTTT